>NW_007259896.1:200608-201359 GCF_000164805.1 Carlito syrichta
GAGTGAGACTCCAACTCAAAAAAAGAAAAAAAAAATTAGTCAATTCCAAATGTGCCTTCAGGGTTGGTATGTGAGACAATCTATGTAAGGTAAGATTCGCTCCAAGGCGTAGGGAAAGCGCAGAGTTTTATTTTTATCGTTCACAGCGCGGTTGTTGATAAGGCTAGTGGGTGTAATTGGTAGTTTGTGTCCTCTCCTAAATTGTTAATAAAACAATGCAAAAACAGACCTGTCAGATTTCTGTGACTGCTGAATACTTGTTTCTCAGAACTCTTCACTGACGTTCAGTTGCTGAATTCAGGAGAACTATGAACTTTTAAAGCAATCCCAAAGAAACCGGACTCAGCGGCTCAGCCTGTAATCCCGCGCCTATGGGAGGCTGAGGTGAATGGATTGCCTGAGCTCGCGGGTTCGAGACCCGCCTGGGCAGCCGAGACCTCATCTCTACAATAAATAAATAAAAAATCAGCCGGGCCTGGTAGTGCACGCCTGTAATTCCGGCTACTCGGAAGGCTGAGGTGGAAGGATCGCCAGAGCCCAGCAGGTCGAGGCTGCGGTGACCAGGAACGGCCACTGCACTCCAGTCTGGGCGACAGAGTGAGACTGCAACTCAAAAAAATAAATCAATACTCGGTGGCTCAGCCTGTAATCCCGCGTCTTTAGGAGGCTGAGGTGAGTAGATTGCCTGAGCCCGCGGGTTCGAGACCCGCCTGGGCAACTTGGTAAGACCTCATCTCTACAATAAATCAAA
>NW_007259896.1:201379-219327 GCF_000164805.1 Carlito syrichta
ATGCGGTGGCCAAGAGCAGCCACTGCACTCCAGTCTGGGCGACAGAGTAAGACTCCTACTCAAAAAAATCATCATCCTCATCATCCCAAAGTTTGTCGAATCCAGAGGTTTTTACTTTCACCCCAAGGGGGAAGCAGAATAAATTAGGGGAAGAATGCCTTTCCCTTTCCTTTACGTTTGTGGACTCCTGAGATCTAGGAAATAATTCACAAATCCCGGTACTACATGATCTCAAAAGCCTAGTCAAGCTCTAAAATTCACATAAGACCATCCTAAATTTGCCCCTTTCGGTAGATGGATTAGTTTTTTTTTATTTTATTTATTCATTTTTTTTATTTTGAGTTGGAGTCTCACTCTGTCACCCAGACTGTAGTGCAGTGGCCGCTCCCGGCCACCACAGCCTCAACCTGCTGGACTCGAGTGATCCTTCCGCCTCACCCTTCAAGTAGCTGGAACTAAAGGCATGCGCTACCACGCCCGGCTAATTTTTGATTTATCGTAAAGATGAGGTCCCACCAAGTTTCCCGGGAGGGTCTCGATCCTGCGGGCTCAGGCAGTCCACTCATCTCAGCCTGCCAAAGCGCGGGATTACAGGCTGAGCCACCGAGCCCGGCTGATAGACTAGTTTTTAAAGGTAAGGAAAAAATCAGCCTTAATTTCTTCAATAGGTATTTTTTCTTTTTTTGAGTTGGAGTCTCACTCGGTTGCCCAGACTGGAGTGCAGTGTCCGCTTCTGGCCACCACAGCCTCACCTGCTGGGCTCCAGCGATCCTTCTGCCTCAGCCTTCCGAGTAGCCAGAATTACAGGCATGCGCTACCATGGCCGGCTGATTTTTTGATTTATTGTATAGATGAGGTCTCGCTGCCCAGGCAGGTCTCGAACCCGCGGGCTCAGGCATTCCACTCACCTCATCCTCCCAAAGGCTTACATCCTCCCAAAGGATTACAGGCTGAGCCACCTAGCCCGGCTAATAGGTACTTTTTCTAACCAAGTCCCAACACTTGCATGGAGCCCACTTAGGTTTACACTAAAAAGATAATGGGAATTAACCTTTGTAGAATATCATTTTAGGAGAACATGTGTTTCTGTTCAATCTTTAGAATAAACAATACTTTGAAATCTTACCCCCATTTTATGGAAGAAAAGTCTGAGGCACAGAGAGGTCCAGTAATTGGATCTTTAGACTCTAATTTGCCTGTCTTTTTCAAACCTAACTTTTGACTGAGTGCTGGTCCTCATACCTGTAATCTGAGCATTTGGGGAATGTGAAGCAAGAGGGTCACTTAAAGCCAGGAGTTTGATACCCACCTGGGAAATATACTGAGATCCCTTCTCTATCTATCTAATCTTTGTTTATGTATTTACTTATTTACTTTTGAGTTAGGGTCTCACTCCATCTCTTAGGCTGAAGTGCAGTGGCACGGTCTCGGCCACCCAGCGTCGACTTGCTGGACTCAGGCGATTCTTCTACCTCAGCCTTCCAAGGAGCTAGAACTACAGGCACACACTACCATGCCCAGCTAATTTTTGATTTATTGTAGAGATTTGGTCTTGCCAAGTTTCCCAGGTTGTTCTTAAAGCTGTGGGCTCAGGCATTCCCCTCACCTCGGCCTCCCAAAGTGCTGGGATTACAGGCTTGAGCCACTGCGCCCAGCCTCTATTTATTTTTTGATCCCCAGTACCTTACTCTCTCGCTTAGGTTGGAGTGCAGTAGCACATTTACAGCTCATTATAACCTCAGCCTCCTGGGCTCAGGCGATCCTTCCACTTCAGCCTCCTGAATACCTGAGACTACAGGCACGAGCCACTATGTCCTAGGAGCTTCTGTCTCTGTTTAAAAAGGAAAATAGACTATAATCTCATCACTTTGGGAGGTTGAGGTGAGAGGGTTCTCTGAGTCCAGGGGTTTGAGACCAGCCTTTGCAACTTGGCAAAACCTCATCTCTTCAATAAGTCAAAAAATTAGGCTGGGTGCAGTGGCTCTCACCCATAATCCCAGCATTTTGGGAGACCAAGGTGTGAGGACTGCCTGAGCCCATGGGTTAAAGACCAGCCTGGGCAACTTGGCAAGACCTCATCTCTACAATAAAAAAAAAATTAGCCGGGCATGATGGCGTGTGCCTGTGATTCCAGCCACTTGGAAGGCTGAGGTGGAAAGAACACCTGAATCCAGCAGTTTGAGGCTGTGGTGGCCGTGAGAGTGCCATTGCACTTCCAGCCTGGGCTATAGAGTTGAGACTCCAACTCATAAAAAAAATTAACCAGGGATGGTGGCGTGCACCTGTTGTTCCAGCTATTTGGAAGCTGAGGTGGAAAGACTGCCTGAGCCCAGGAGGTTGAAGCTGCAGTAGCGGTGAGCACGCCACTGTACTCCAGCCTGGGTAACAGAGCGAGCTGCAGACTGAAAAAAATAAAAATAAATTAAAATCCTAACTTTTTTTACTATGCTGCATTGCCTTCATAGTAAAATCTCATCAACATAATTGCTTGTGCTTCAAAGAAAAATTGCTTTTAATGAAATTTCATTACACCAATGTATAAAGACAATTACTCATCTCTGCATTCAAGTATCTTTCAGTAAGTACACAGATGCATGAATTGTCAGCTAAGTATAGGCAAATAAGATATTGTCCAATTCTTTTGTTTATGCCCCAGAGCCTACCAGAGACTAAAATGCGCTCAATAAAATGACCTCATTGAATGAACCCACCATGAATTATTTGAACCAATGAAGATATGGAAGACAATAATGGTTTCTCCAAAGATGTCCACTTCCTGATCCCTGAGACCTGTAAGTATGTGATGTTACATGAGGGAAATAAGAATGGAATTAAGGTTGCTAATCAGCTGACCTTAAAATAGGGAGATTATCCTGGATTATCCAGCTAGTTAGTTGTAATTACAAGAGTCCTTAAAAGATGGAAGAAAACTTCCCCTACTAGAAAACATTTATTTCATGGTGCTTCTCCTTGCTGGCATGCTGTCTAAATGTAATATAGATAAACAAGAAAAGCTCTTTGACAAAAACTTTTTTTGCAGGCCAGTTATCTTTTATTTATTGAGTGTTCATTTTCATTTAAAATATGAAAGGATTCAGCAGTGATTGAGTTCCTGACAGATGGGTGCTGTCATGATCAGGAGTGTGGAGTGTGCCCTCCTCACCAGCGCCTGTTCAGTTTTACTATGTAGCTACTTATATTGGAGTCCTTTGTAAGAAAGTCAGTAGCTGGAAAACATAAGGCGCCAGCACTATAGAAATCCCAGCAAAGATCCTTTCACTTTCATGTATTTGTGATAATACCTGTAATAACTTCTTTGAAATGCTTCAATAGTGCCCTTTGGAGTGAAATCACACATTAATATCCAGCTTGGCAGCTCCCCTGGTTTGACATCATGAGTTTCTTCTTCTTCCCTTGGTATGACTGATGCCATCCTAGAGCTCTGATCTGATGTAAACTTTCAAAATAAGTTTTTCAGATGTTTTTAATCTTACTTTATAGAGATGGAATGTCACTATATTGCCTAGGCTGGACTCAAACTTCCGGGCTTGCAAGTAACAGATAAATGCTGTGTAAACATAAGAGTCTGTAAATAATTTTTATTTAACAGGGAAGGAACTTTGATAATTTTGTTTGAGTAAAGGTTGAGTATTCCTTAACCAGAATGCTGGGAACCTGAAGTGTTTTTGATTTCTCATTTTTATGGACTTTGGAATACTTGCATTATATTTGTTTGTTGAGTATCCCAAATTTGAAAATATAATTATTCCAATGAGCATTTCCTTTGAGTGTTATATCTGCACCTAAAAAAGTTTTGAATTTGAAGCATTTCAGATGTCAGATTTTTGAATTAGGGATGCTCAACCAAGATTTTTTTTTTTTAAGTCAGACTCTCACTCTTGTCGCCCATGCTGGAGTGCAGTGACATACTCATGGCCACCGCAGCCTCGACCTGCTGATTTCAGGCGATCCTTCCACCTCAGTCTCCCAAGTAGCTGGAACTACAGGTGCATGCCACCATGCCTGCTAATTTTTTGATTTATTATAGAGATGAGGTCTCACCAAGTTGCCTAGGCTGATCTCAAACCCTTGGGTTCAGGTAATCTCTCGCCTCTGCCTCCCAAAGTGCTGGTATTACAGGTTGTGAGCCACTGTGCCTGGCAAATAAAAGATTTTTAATCTAATAGTACAGGACAACAGCTGGCATACAGGGGCTGGCATTAAGATAACAAGAAGAGTTACTGACTGGAGGAGGGAGAAGAGGTGGGAGATGGTAGAGCTGAAGGATAGTCAGCGATAGGAGATAGAGGGCAAGCTGCAATTTCTCTCACATTTGATGTTAATGGCAGAGGTTCTGATTTCTTGCTGGATTCAGTTCTATCTAACCCTCTTGAAAAACACGTTTGCATCTTTGAAAGTTCTGTAAGTTCACAACTTGAAGGTTCATATGTAGGAGACTTACTATATAGTATAGCTATTGCTCCCTAGCTACAAACTTGTACAGCATGTAACTTTACCGAATACTGTAGGCTGTTGTTTTGTTTATCGTTTTTGTTTTTTGAGGTAGGGTTTCACTCAGTTGCCTAAGCTGGAGTACACTGGCACAATCATGGCTCACCGCAGCCTCGACCTGCTGGGCTCAGATGATTCTTCTGCCTCAGCCTTCCAGGTAGCTTGTACTACAGGTGTGTATCACTACACCAAGCTAATTTTTTTTATTTATTGTAAAGATGAGGTTTCACCAAGTTGCCCATGCTAGCCTCAAACCTCTGGGGTCAGGCAATCCTCTGGCCTACACCTCCCAAAGTGCTGGGATTACAGGCATGAACCACTGCACCCAGCTGAGAGAATCACTAATTGAGAAAATAACCGATCATCAGGGATCACTATGGTTTTAGTAGGAAAAAAGTCATAACAGACTGATATGCCCTTCTTATAAGAATTCCTAGAATGGTAGACCAAAATAATCTCATTATTGGTCATGTCTTCATTAAAGCATTAAAGTAAGTCTCTTCCTGTGGTTTTTTTAGAGAAATATATACTGAATAAACATTCTAGCATAGCCTAGATCAGTGGCTTTCAATCGGGCTGTATGTTAGAATCACTTGGGTATAGTTTAAAAATTCTGCTGCTCAGACTACCTCAGACCAATTAAGTTACAGTCTCTGGTGGTGGGACCTAGGCTGTCAGTATTTTTTTTTTTTTTGAGTTGGAGTCTCACTCTGTTGCCCAGACTGGAGTGCAGTGGCACGCTCCTGCCCACCGCAGCCTTGACCTGCTGGGCTCCTGTGATCCTTCCACCTCAGCCTTCCAAGTTGCCGGAACTACAGGTCCACTCTACCAAGCCTGGCTAATTTTTGATTTATTGTAGAGAAGAGGTCTCACCAAGTTGCCCAGGCGGGTCTCAAACCCATGGGCTCAGGCAATCCACTCACCTCGGCCTCCCAAAGTGCTGAGCCACCGAGCCCGGCCTGCACCCCAACTTCTTAAAATGGTGGTTGGTCATCAGCCTTTTGTTATTTTTACTTCCTGGTTCTTCTCCCTCCTCAGGATATTTGACAGGCCTTTTTCACACGCTGGAAAGGAGGGAAGAAGATTATGAATGCCTTAGAAGGGAATAAGAAAACTTAGGGGACATCCAGGAAGATTGTACATCCCATAGTAATCAGCCAATGAGCAAATTATGGGGGGGACTTGCACACTAGGGAATAAACTGCTTGCTGTAACTGTTATGGGTATGCCTGCCTACCAGCTACCCGATCTTGCAGTACTGCCATTAAACTCTCACTTCTGCTGCACTCCATATCCGTCCTTTGATTTGGACAAGTTTGTTTCTCACAATTATCCCGGGGCTCATCCGGGATACTCTGTGTCTGTGGGAGGGGTACCTCAGCAGAGGGGGAGTCCCATCCCACTTGATTTTGGGTAGCTTACTCTGCTTGGGTGTCTCAGCTACTTGTGGGACCACAGATACCCCCAAAACTTGTTCCAGAAGCAACACAGGGAAGAAAGAGCAGGCACCGCGGCAACTAGGCAAACTCATACACAAGCCAAGGTAGGGAAAATTGAACTATAAGTATTGCCTTGGTGGTTGGGTAGTTTCAGAAGTCGAATGTGTGTGACTGAGACATATCCTAGATACAAAACGAGTGCGGAGTCTTGATCTGTGGTTCCCTTCTTCCATATGGGAAATGGCCAGAGACAGGTGAAGCAGATCCCAATGTGTGCAAGGAACTTCCAATATGGGGGGTTGAGTACATAAGGGATACTCAGACACCAGGGTAATTGACCTAACCAAAAATGGGAAATAAATATTCTAGGCCTATGGTATCAAGTAGACAGGCAGAGAAAGAACTCCCTCCGACGTTCCCCCAAATAGTCCATTAGGGGAAATGTTAAAACAATGAGGAAGTAGTCCCCAGACAAAGCACAAAGAAAAACAAAAGATTAAATACTGTTGTTCTATTTGGACCAGGAAACCAGTTCACAAACCTTCAGTTTTCTGTCCACAGTTTGACTCAGAGGAGGATTGAATATTCTATGCTTTGGTACTCTATGTCAATGACAAGGGTTCATCCTCACAGGAGGAAAAAGATTATGCTCTTTTTTGGCTGCCAGGAACAATCTCCATGTTATCCTCAAGACCAAGGGAACAGGTACTAGGAAAAAAAGGCTGGGACCCCTTTCTTGTCTTCCCCCTACTTATGTCCCACAAAATGTGAAACATGAAAATCAAAGAGAGAAGGCTCAGAATCCCATTAGAATGCTGAACCTACTGTCCCCGTCTCTACCCGAATCTAAAGAAGGATTTAGAACAGTGTAAGAAAGACATAGAACACTTTGCCCTCCCTTCAGAGGTCCCTGTCTAGACCTCTAAATTGTTTCCCCACAGAGAGGTCCCCATAGGACAGGGAGATATTGGAATTGTAAATGCTCCTCTGACAAGCACCAAAGTCAGAAATTTAAAAAGGAAATGAAGTCATTATTAGAAGACCCCCTTGGACTGACAGACCAACTCAGTCAATTCTTAGGGCCCAACTTTTACACTTGGGCTGAAATGATTTCCATAATGAACATCCTATTTAGAGGGGAAGAAAGGGGAATGATTAGAAAGACCACAATGTCTATCTGGGAAAGGCAACATCCTCCAGGATAACGGATTCTGCCCACAGAACAAAAGTTTCCAAATTTAGACCCCAACTGGGATAAAAATGACCTTAGAGATCAGGTTCAGATTCAGGTTCTCAGGGAGTTAATAAAGGAATCAAGGAATCCATCCCAAGATCTCAGAATGTTTCTAAGGCCCTTGAAATTCAACAAGAGAAAGAAGAGATGCCTTACACCTTTTTGCCAAGGCCGAGGAACCAGATGAGAAAGTATTCTGGGTTAGATCCGGAGGACCCAATAAGTCAGGGCTTCTTAAAGGTCAATTATGTAACTAAAAGCTAACCTGACATTACAAAGAAATTGAAAAAACTTGATGGGTGGAACAAAAAACCAATTGAGGGATTACAAAGAGAGACTCAAAAAGTGTTTGTAAGGAGAGAGAAGGAAAAACAAACAAAAGGCAAAAATTATGGTATCCACTGTGGAGAAAGTAATGGAAAGAAAATTAGACTGTAAACCTCCCTACTGAAAAAGGGAGAAATTTTAAATCTCAACCAAAGGACAAAAGGAACCTCTAAGGAGGAACTATTCCAACTACCAGTAGATGCTACAAATGCAGGAAACCCGACCACTTTTAAGAGAAAATGCCCCAAATGGAGAAAGGAAGAAAAAGTAATCCGCCTCATGACTTTTGATGAGGTCCCACCAGAAACCCTTGATAAATTTAAGGGTGGGACCTAAAGAAGAGGTGAAATTTTTAATCAATACCGGGGCTGTCCACTCCACCTTGACACATCAGCCTCAAGACACAGAACTCTCTAAAGAAAATTTGCTTGTATCGGGTTAAGGAGAAGGATTTCAGGTTCCAATATTCAAAAATATGATAATTAAACTAGAATCGGAAGATATAGAATGGTCCTTTTTATTTGTCCCAGAAGCAAGAATAAACTTCCTGGGCTGAGACCTAATAATAAGATGTGACCTGGGACTAGAAATAGAGGAGGGACAAATAAAGGTGGTAATGGCTCTCCTAACGGAGGAGAAAAACAACAGAATCAATCCCCTTCTATGGGTCAAAGAAGGTAACAAAAGGGACTAAAAGTTACCCCATTAAAAATTAAATTGTGGTGCCTCAGCCTGTAATCCCGCGCCTTTGGGAGGCTGAGGTGAGTGGATTGCCTGAGCCTGCGGGTTCGAGACCCACCCAGGCAACTTGGCCAGACCTCATCTCTACAATAAATCAAAAAATTAGCCGGGCATGGTAGCGCGTGCCCGTTGTTCCAGCTACTTGGAAGGCTGAGGCGGAAGGATCCCTAGAGCCCAGCAGGTTGAGACTACGGTGGCCAGGAGCGGCCACTGTCTGGGCGACAGAGTGAGACTCCAACTCAAAAAAAGAAAATTAAATTGAAGCCAGGCTCGGTGGCTCAGCCTGTAATCCCACGCCTTGGGAGGCTGAGGTGAGTGGATTGCCTGAGCCTCCCGCCTGGGCAACTTGGTGAGACCTTATTTCTACAGTAAATCAAAAAAAAAAAATTAGCCAGATGTGGTAGCACACGTCTGTAGTTCCAGCTACTTGGAAGGCTGAGGCAGAAGGATCGCCGGAACCCAGCAGGTCAAGGCTGCGGTGGCTGGGAGCAACCACTGCACTCCAGTCTGGGCAACAGAGTGAGACTCCAACTCAAAAAATAATAATAATAATTAAATTGAAACAACCAGGGGAAATAATTTGTAGAAGGCAATATCCCATTCCCACTGAAGGCAGAAGGGGCCTGCAATCAGTGATTGAGGACCTCGTCAGGGATGGATTACTGGAGCCTTGTATGTCACCAAATAACATCCTGTGTTCTTCCAATTAGGAAGTCTGATGGGACCTACCGGTTAGTACAAGATCTAAGGGCTATTAATCAGATTGTTCAGGCCCAATATTCTGTGGTCCCTAACCCCTAAACTTTCCTCAGCAAAATTCCCTATGAACATACATGGTTCAATATGCATTTTGGGCATGCTCCCAGACCCCGAAAACAGAGACCTACCTCTTTGCTTTCGGATGGAAGAATCCTGTAACTGGAAGAAAACAGCAGTACTTCTGGACAGTACTACCACAGGGCTTCGTTGAAGCCCCAAATTTATTTGGTCAGATTTTAGAAACTCTTCTGGAGGAATTTCAACCTGTGGCAGGAACCCAACTGTTATAATATGTGGATGACATATTAGTAATGAAAGAAAAAGAAGGAAGTATCAGAGACTACTATTAGAGTGCTTAATGTTCTGGGACAAAAGGGGTTAGGAATTTGAAGGAATAAACTACAATTTGTAGAAAAAGAGGTTAAATATCTAGGGCATTTAATTAGTGAAAACTTTATGCCTTACAATGGTCTCCAGAAGAGCAAGCTCTAAAGGCATTAAAACGGACCCTCATTACACCTCCAGTCCTGGCTCTTCTGTCCCTACATAAGCCATTTCACTTGTTTATCTCAGTAGATCAAGGTGTGGCCCTAGGGATACTTTCCCAGACAAGTGAGAAAAAAGACAGCCTGCCACCTTTGTCGACCCTGTCTCTCAGGAATAGCCTGAATGTATCCAGTCAGTGGCAGCCTTGCCCTTTTGGTAGAGGAAAAGAGGAAACTAACCCATGGAGGAGCCCTAGTAGTACTCCCCAACAAGTCAGGACCATTCTTAATCACAAAGCAGGGAGATGGCTGACCGATTCCCGAATCCCAAAATATTAGGCTGTGCTGTTAGAAAAGAATGGTTTGGTCTTTTTTTTTTTTTTTTTTTGAGTTGGAGTCTCACTCTGTCGCCCAGACTGGAGTGCAGTGGCTGCTCCCAGCCACCGCAGCCTCGACCTGCTGGGCTCTGGCGATCCTTCCGCCTCAGCCTTCCAAGTAGCTGGAACTACAGGCGCACGCTACCACGCCCAGCTAATTTTTTTATTTTTATTGTAGAGATGAGTTCTCGCTGCCCAGGTGGGTCTTGAACCCGCGGGCTCAGGCAATCCACTCACCTTAGCCTCCCAAAGGCGCAGGATTGCAGGCTGAACCACCGAGTCCGGCTTGGTTTGGCCTTAACAACAGACACTTGCTTTAATCTATCTAGCTACATTTTTTTTTTTTTTTTTGAGTTAGAGTCTCATTCTGGCCCACGCTGGAGGAGTGCAGTGGCATGCTCGTGGCCACCCCAACGTTGACCTGCTGGGCTCAGGTGATCCTTCTGCCTCAGCCTTCCAAGTAGCCAGAACTACAGACGTGCGCTACCATGCTCGGCTAATTTTTTGATATATTGTAGAGTCGAGGTCTCACCAAGTTGCCCAGGCTGGTCTCAAACCCCTAAGGGAAAACAACTAATATGTGGGGGATTAATCAAAGAGGTCTTAAAAAGGCTCTTGCTCCCAACTGAGATAGCAGTGGTGCATGTAAACGGTCACTAAAAGGGAAACACCCTGGAGGCTATAGGAAATAGGCTTGCAGACAAAGGGTGCTCTAGAAGAAGAGGTCAGACTCTTTTTAGTCTAATTCCCCACATCCCTAAAGTGGTACTGAGACCCCAGTTCACTAGAGAAGAAGAGAAAGAAATAAGCTAGGAGCTATTCAGAATGAGTATGAATAATAGTTCCTCCCTGATGGAAGGAAGATCATTAGCAAACCCATAAATGAGGTAATTGATGACGTGCTACAGAAGAGGAGGCACTGGGGTCCCCAAGCCATGTGAGATATATTAAAAATCTATGGGCTGGGCGCGGTGGCTCATACCTATAATCCCAGCACTTTGGGGGGCCAAGGTGAGAGGATTGCCTGAACCCACGGGTTTGAGACCAGCCTGAGCAACATGGTGAGACCTCATCTCTACAATAAATAAAAAAATTAGCTGGGCGTGGTAGAATGCACCTGTACTTCCAGCTACTTGGAAGGTTGAGGCAGAAGGATCTCCTGAGCCCAGCAGGTTGACGCTGGGATGGCTGTGAGTATGCCACTGCACTCCAGCCTGGGGACAGAGTGAGATTCCAACTCAAAAAAATTTTTTTTTGTTTAAAGAATTAAACCTCAAATATTCCTGAGCCAACCTCAGGTCCCCAAGATCATAACAATCCTCCTAATGATCCCAAAAGAGTAACTATAATTGAAGTTAAGGATTTAAAGCAATCCCTTAAAATTGAGACAGGATATGGGATGTAAATGCCTGGGTTGAATGGATTAAATTTTTTGTGTATGTCGGTAACAAAAAAAATTGCTACACATGCAGGGCAGCCACAGGTGCAGGTGGTTCTATTTCCTCTTGAATGTGATACAGACCCTCCAGGGATAAGTTGCATGATGGCTCTATAACAAGACAAGGATGCATGGGGAAATGAAACCTGCAAGAACTTGTCATTGCTCTTTCTTGCATTACAGAGGTCAGATGGGAGGGCAATTCTTTCTCTGTAGGCACAATGAATTACTCCTCTTGCCTCTCAAGGCAGGGTGAAGAGTTTGATAAACCCGTAGGAGATCTGTACCCATATCTTTTTTTTTTTTGAGTTGGAGTCTCACTCTGTCGCCCAGACTGGAGTGCAGTGGCCGCGCCCGGCCACCACAGCCTCGACCTGCTGGGCTCCGACCTGCTGGGCTCCGGCGATCCTTCCACCTCAGCCTTCCAAGTAGCCGGAATTACAGGCATGCGCTACCACACCTGACTGATTTTTGATTTATTGTAGAGATGAGGTCTTCCTGCCCAGGCGGGTCTTGAACCCACGGGCTCAGGCAATCCACTCACCTCAGCCTCCCAAAGGCGCGGGATTACAGGCTGAGCCACCGAGCCCGGCTGTACCCAGAATTTATAACGGAAATTTTCCTAATTTTCTTCTTTTGGGGATTATTTCTTATGTTAGGTCTAGTACTTTGCCAATTTTCTTTCTACTTTTTCTTTAGTTAAAAGCATCAAGGGCTGGGCATGGTGGCTTACGCTTGTAATACCAGCACTTTGGGAGGCTGAGTTGAGAAGATTGTTTGAGTCCAGGGGTTTGAGACCAGCCTGGGCAACATAGGTAGACCTCGTCTCTACAAAAAAAAAATTAGCTGAGTGTGATGGCATGTATCTGTAGTTCTAGCTACTTGGGAAGCTGAGGTGGAAGGATTGCCTGAGCCCAGGAGGTCAAGGCTGAGGTGGCCATGATTGTGCCACTGCACTCCAGCCTGGGCAACAAAGTAAGACCTCAACTCAAAATTTAAAAAAAAAACAAAACCCATCAGGTACGATTGTGCCAGGTACACAGGTAGTCCATGGGCATCCTGGTTTTTACCGTCAGCACCAGAAGCCATTTCGGTATGAGCTTCAGGATCCATTTGTAGACAATCTTGTGTCTTTACGGGTAGGACAGATGGTGTGAGCAGGATCACCAGGGATTGCTGTCTTCAGTAGGCCTTTGTCACAGTTGGAGGTCAATGGTTCAGAACACCTGCTTCATGCTGGACATCCAGTGTGAGCAGCCAATAGAAAGACCAGTTGAAACAATTTGTAGTAAATGTGGCCATGCTTTATAACCAAGGCAGATAGGAGTGAAAAATTAAGAAAACACTTCTTTAACACTAACCCAGACTTTCTTTTGAATGGACTCAATTTGCGACTTATACTTACCATGGGTTTTAACTTTTTCACTAGCATTTAAGGAAATCAAAAATGCATTTGGTTTATTTAAATTAACTCCAGAAGAAAAAAATGATGTTCCTGAGAATACTCGAAAAAGAGAAGACACACCTCTGGATTGTAAAACCACAGAAGATCCCGCAGCTAAGGAAAACAAGCAGCCGCTCAAAGAGAGGAGAAGCACGAGGGACGAGACTGACACTTGGGCCTACATTGCCGCGGAAGGGGCACAGGAGGTGCTGGACGGTACGTGCCAGGCAGATGAGAACTGGGGTGAGTTGGAGTCGTCCTCTGGAGTTTCAGGGCAGTGTGCCACATCATTTCACGTGGTTCATCTCTGCCCCTGTAATTCTGATCTCAAGATTGGAAAACAGTGGCATAGAATATTTTATTTGGAGCTCCTGAATAAATAACACTTTATATCGAATTCCTGGGTCTGTGGCTTTTTCTTTTTTTTGAGTTGGAGTCTCCCTCTGTCGCCCAGGCCCACTTGAGACCAGCCCAAGTGATGACACTCACGGCTACCCCAGCGTCGACCTGCTGGGCTTTGGCGATCCTTCTGCCTCAGGCTTCCAAGTAGCCGAAACTACAGGTGTGTGCTACCATGCCCGACTCATTTTTTTTATTTATTGTAGAGATGAGGTCTCGCCAAGTTCCCGGGGCTGGTCTCAAACTTGTGGGCTCAGGCAGTCCACTCGCCACGGCCTCCCAAAGTGCTGGGATTATAGGCTGAGCCACCGATCCTGGCTGTCTGTGACTTCTAAATGGGTCAGACAGGTTTTGCTGAGTTCCTGTAATGTGCTCTCAGCCCCTGGAGACATAATAAAGATTTCTAATTTTCTGCCTTGCCTACTCGTCCCTGGCAGCCTCCTGTGTGTCTTCCTAGATTTCTTTCAGAGAATTTTCAAATGGAGTTGCCTGTATCCTGCCCTTTTAGGTTTGCAGCAAGTGACATTAGATGATGTTGTAAGTGCTATCCCCAGCACACACACTGGTTAAGAAGGGGAGGGCCTCACGTAGGAGCAAGCACAGCCGCTGTGGGAGGAGCAGGAGAAAGCGCATGAGTCGTGTGTACCGGACCAAGCGCATGAGTTGTGTGTATGTTTGTCTGTACTTGTGAATCTGAGTTAACGGGATGTGTGACAGCTAAGAGGGTCTGGGAGACCCTCTCTCTGCAGAGCAAACAGATTCTGATATTGCAGTACAGCGTTCTTAGGGTGTGTCCCTGAGTTTGTGCAAAAGAGGAGTGATTCTCAGGACCAGCAGGCAAGGAGGAGGACCGAGGCTGCCCCGAGAGCAGACGGCCAGACCGCAGCTAGCAGCAGGAAAGGCTGAGCAGTGGAGAGCAGATACCGTAGGGGTACCAGGAAAGCCAAGAGTGCGTTTGCTTGAAAAGATGGATATGACCGGGCTTGGTGGCTCAGCCTGTAATCCCAGCACTTGGGGAGACTGAGGCAAGTAAATTGCTTGAGTCTGCCTGTTTGAGACCAGCCCTGGCAACTTGGCGAGACCTCATCTCTATAATAAATAAAAAATTAGCCAGGCATGGTAGCACGCACCTCTAATTCTGGCTACTTGGAAGACTGAGGTGGAAGGATCACCAGAGCCTAGTGGGTTGACGCTGGGGTGGCCATGATGTGCCACTGCACTCCAGCCTAGGCAATGGAGTGAGACTCCAACTCAAAAAAAAAAGGACAGACAAAACAGACAAACCTCTGACACAGTTCATTGACGACAAAAGGGCGAAGTCTTCAAAGACATCTCAAAGTGGAAAAAGACATGATGGCAGACTGTACAGATTAAAAAGATAAACATTCTGTGAGCAGTTTCTCACCAATAGCTATGAAAAATGGTTAGGTGCAGAGGCACCTGGAGTTCAGGTACTCGGGAGGCTGAGGCAGGAGGATTGCCCAAGGGGTTTGAGGCTGCAGTGAGCTATGACCACATCACTGCATTACCTGGTCTAAAACAAATTTTTTATTTTTATTTTATTTTATTTTTTGAGTTGGAGTCTCACTCTGTTGCCCAGACTGGAATGCAGTGGCCGCTCCTGGCCACCGCAGCCTCAACCTGCTGGGCTCCGGCGATCCTTCCGCCTCAGCCTTCCGAGTAGCTGGAACTACAGGCGCGCGCTACCACGCCCGGCTCATTTTGATTTACTGTAGAGATGAAGTCTCGCCAAGTTGCCCAGGCGGGTCTCGATAAAACAAATTTTTTAAAAATTTTTTTGGAAACAGTGACATGGGAAAATTCCTGGAAAACTATAACTTAGCATTACTGACTCAAGAAAAATAGGAAGTCCGAATAGTCTTATAACTATTAACAGACATGACATATTCATTGAAATGGCTTTATAGATTTAACACCAAGCCCAGATGGTTTTCTCAAACCAAGGGCTACAAAACTTATAAAAATCTTCCTAAAAATAGACAAAGAGTGCTAAGTTATTCTGTGAGACCATTAGAACTTCATTACCAAAACCAGACAAAAGTCATATAAGAGAAAAATGAAAGGCTAAAGTTATAAATTTAGATGTACTCCGGGTGCAGTTCCTCACGCACTTTGGGAGACCAAGGTTAGAGGACTGCTTGAGCCCAGGAGTTTCAAGACCAGCCTGGGAAACACAGCAAGACCCCATCTCTTTTTTTTTTTTTTTTTTGAGTTGGAGTCTCACTCTGTCACCCAGGCTATAGTGCAGTCTCACTCTCGGCCATTCCAGCTTTGACCTGCTAGGCTCCAGCAATCCTTCCGCCTCAGCTTTCCAGGTAGCGGGAACTACAGGTGCACACTACCATGCCCGGCTAATTTTTTATTTATTGTAGAGACAGGGTCTTGCCAAGTTGCCCAGGCTGGTGTCAAACTCGCGGGGTCAGGCAATCCATTCGCCTTGGCCTCCCAAAGTGCTGGGTTTACAGGCTGAGCCACCAAGCCCGGCCAAAATCCCATCTCTTAAGAAAAAAAGAAAAATTCAGATGCAAAAATCCCAAACAAAATATTAGCAAATTTAACCTAGCTTGTTTAAAAAAAAAAAATTCCTCTTGAAGTTGGGGTTTTCCTTAGAACTGGAAAGGGAAAATTTGGTTTAATAGCATTCTTGATTTTTAAAAAACTGGCAGGATATGGTGGCTCACACCTGTGATTCTGCACTTTGGGAGGCCAACGCGAGAGGATTGTCTGAGGCCAGGAATTTGAGACCAGCCTCAACAACAGAGTCAACTCCATTGGTACAAAAAATTTAAAGATTAGTTGGGCATGGTGGCATGTGCCTATAGTCCCAGCTTCTCAGGAGGCTGAGGCAGGAGGATCTTCAGAGCCCAGGAGTTCAAGGCTGCTGTGCGCCGTGATCCTTTTCCAGCCTGGGTGACAGAGCAAGACCCTGTCTAAAACTAAAAACTAAAAACTAGCAAATAGTGAATGAAGGGAGCTTTCTGAACTGATGAAGAGTATCAGATCTTTGGCAACATAGGCTATAATGGTGAAACCAGAAACATTTGTTTTACATCAATACAAGGATGCTTTCTGCCACTACTTGCATTTAACCTTATACTAAGGTCTACCCGGTACACTAAGACAAAGAAAAACAAAAGGTGTAAGCATTTGAAAGGAGAAAAAAACCTGTCGTCATCAGATGGTATGATCTATGTAAAAAACCCAAATCTACAAATAAATTATTAGAAATATTGAAATCTTAGTAAGGTGACTGGATATGTTTCCTATGTACAAAAATCAAGTGTATTTTCCATGTACAGTATTCATGTCTGTATACATTTCTGCATAAATGATGTACTTTAAAAAGATACAATTTTCAGTAGCTACACATTTAAAAGATTGGTAAGAGTATTTTTCTTAAAAGAAAATACAAGGCCTGTATGGAGAAAATTTAAAACATTTCTTGAGAGTTTAACTAGAGTTTTATGTATATGCCATTTTTATTCCAACATAGTTTCAGAAATTTGACATTCTCTTTAAACTGGTACTTCTAATGAAAAATCCCAACATCGGCCAGACATGGTGGCTCACACTTGTCATCCTAGTACTTTGGAAGACTGAGGCAAGAGATTTGTTGAACTCAGGAGTTCAAAACCAGCCCTGGCAACACAGTAAGACCTCGTCTCTACAATACATTTAATGTAAGAAGAAAAATTAAAAATTCCAGCATGGTTTCTCATGGAATTTGCAAATACTGATTCTAAAATTTCTGTGGAACACTCAAGAAAAGCCAATGCCAATTATCCCAGTAGCAATCAGAACCTACTATATTAAACTGTAGTGATCAATACCATGTTTACTTGGCACAGAGAGGTAGATTAATTAGCACAGCAGAATAGAGACATGTAAGGAGGTGAGCTCAGCTCTACCTCACTGGTGACAGGACTGTCAGTTATTCATGGAAAAAGCCTGAACATGACAGTCAGATTCTGGTGGGGTGAGGCATTACCTGTAAAGAGGATATCTAGAGTCCAGGTATTCAGAGATTGAGGACATCTTTCTGACCTGGGAAAAAGTTTCTTTTTTTTTTGAGTTGGAGTCTCACTCTTTCGCCCAGACTGAAGTGCAGTGGCCGCTCCCGGCCACCGCAGCCTCGAACTGCTGGGGCTCCAGCGATCCTTCCGCCTCAGCCTTTCGAGTAGCCAAAATTACAGGCACGTGCTACCATGCCCGGCTGATTTTTTTTTTTTTTTAAATTTACTGTAGAGATGTGGTCTCGCTGCCCAGGCGGGTCTCGAACCCGCGGGCTCAGGCAATCCACTCACCTCAGCCTCCCAAAGGCGCCGGATTACAGGCTGAGCCACCGAGCCCGGCTTGGAAAAAGTTTCTTAAACGACACAAAATATGAAGGAAAAGAGCAGTGAAGTGGATGGTAGAGTTCCATTCATCAAAGCCACCAATAAAAAAGGAGAAAAGTTAGTATCCAAAAGATAGAACTCGTGCAGTTTGAATAAAACTCATCAACTATTAGAACAAACTGTATATTTGTTAGGGGTGTATTGTGTTTATGGCAAAGCTACTTTGAAAAAGAAGGTGCTCGAGAGGTGTAGACAGTGGCACACAGTGGCCTCCTTGCGTGTACAGGCACTGAGTGCCCCCAGTGGTTTCTCTCTCTCTCTCACTAGCTCTTGTCTCTTATTAAAAATTAAGAGAAGCCGGGCTCGGTGGCTCAGCCTGTAATCCTGCGCCTTTGGGAGGCTGAGGTGAGTGGATTGCCTGAGCCCGCAGGTTCG
>NW_007259896.1:219517-250370 GCF_000164805.1 Carlito syrichta
AAAAAAAAAAAATTAAGAGAGCCGGGTGCAGTGGCTCATTGCCTGTCATTCCAGCACTTTGGGAGGTTGGAGGTGAGAGGATTGCGTGATTTCAGGGGTTTGAGAACAGCCTGGGCAACTTGGTGAGACCTCATCTCTACAATAAATCAAAAAATTAGCCAGGCGTGGTTGGCACGCACCTACTTGGAAGGCTGAGGTGGAAGAACTGCCTGAGCCCAGCAGGTTGAGGCTGTGGTGGCCGTGAGTGTGCCACTGCACTCCAGCCTGGGCAACAGAGTGAGGCTCTGACTCAAAAAAAAAAGAGAGAGAGAGAAAAGGGTAAGCCCGTCAAGTCCAGGGGCAAGATCCAAAACTTGTTAGGAATGAAAACAGATTTTGAAGCAGGCACTTTGTGAGAGACTGAAATATACACTGCAGCACATGCCGTCGGCTGGTTATGACCTGGAGTGGGGTCTCTTCCTGCTGTGGCCCTGGGAGCTCAGGGGGACCACCCCTGCTCCTGCAGGCCTTACTTGTCCTGCCTCCAGGGTTTCCTCTGTGGGGCTCCACGGGAACTCCGCCACTTGCTGATGTGTCCAAGCAAGCCCTGGCCTCTCCCAGCCTCCGTCTGTGCATGTTTCCCCTCACAGGGAATGTGTGTGGAAGGAATGAATGGCGAATGTCGGCTGTGGTTACTACTTCTGCTGCTGCTGCTGTTCAGACACCGAGGCACAGGAAGTTTCTGTGACTTATCAGCAGAGCCAGGATGGCAGCCCACAACTGGGCTATTTCTGTGACGTCAGCTTGCAGTTAGCAGAGAGAAGTGTTGGATTGAGTTGGGGGCCCTGGGAGAAGCTCCTTTATTGCATGTCTTTTACAGACATCATCTCTGGCAAGGTTATCTGTCTGGCATCACCTGTGTGGCTTAGGGTTGGTTTTAGGTGAAAGTTCTTCAACTCTTAACATTAAATAATTCGTTTTTCATATTTAGAGATAGCATATAGCTGCTGTGAATCAGTTCCAAATGAGTTCTGCTGAGGGCTGGACACATCTGCCCCAGTGTCATAGCACCTGTGGGCCCCCTGAGCAAGGAGGATTCTGGCCGCCTCTCATGGTGCCGTGGGACATGCACCAGGGCGCAGTGCACAGGGAGCTTTTGGCGGGGGTGCTCAAATGAGTGAGAGCAGACTGTAGGACCACGGGCCACGGCTTGGGTCTGTGGTGGTCTGGCTCACGCAGTGAGAACGGCTTCACCCATGGCTAGGGTCTCTCTGTCCTCCTGCTGAGTCCCTGTGGCCTCCCTCTGAGCTGCTCAGTCCTGTACCTAACTCCTCCTGCACTGCCTGACAGTGTTGCCTGCTTGTCTTCACGCTGTTGGTGCATCCTGGCATCTAAATGGTGGTGATTTGTTACTTCCCAGGGAAAAGCAGGGGTTTTATCATTGAGGAAGATACAAGGGTCCCTGCATAATCAACGTTTGTATACCTAATCCTAAATTGTACCCCACATCTTAAAAAAAAAAAAAAAGAAGATACTCAATCACATAATGACCTGTTAAATGTGTACATAGCCTGGGCATGGTTGCTCACACTTGTAATCCCACCACTCTCGGAGGTCAAGGCAGGAGTGTCAGTTGAGCCCAGCCTGAGCAACATAGAGATCTTATCTCTACAAAAAGTAAAAAAAAATTAGCCAGGCATGGTGGTGTGCATCTGTTCACCTAGCTAGTGGAGTGGCTGAGGTGAAAAGATCACCTGAGTCAGGATGTTGAGGCTGCGGTGAGCCATGATTGTGCCACTGCGCTCCAGTCTGGGCGACAGAGAAAAACCCTGACTCAAAGTGTACACAGTCTTCTGGCTAAGACACCACAATTTAATCAACAGCATTGTGTTTTGCTGTACTTTAAAAAAGGAATGTTAATAAGGCTGTTACGTGTTCAGATGGCAGGCAGCAAATTCTCAGTCTGGGCATGGACTTGCAGCTGGAGTGGATGAAACTGGACGATTTCCAGAAGCACCTTGATGGCGAAGATGAGGATTCTGCTGCAGCAGATGCAGTTCCAGGCAGTGAGTGTTTCAGAATCACAGAAAGCCCTTTTGCAAATCTGGACCGATGAGCCCTGATGTGTCCTTTTCATTTAGGTGTGTTGAGGGATGCTGTGAAAAACGGAGATTATATTACTGTGAAGGTGGCACTGAATTCAAGTGAAGAATACGACCTGGACCAAGAGGTAAGAGGACTTAGAAAAATCTCATGAAAGGAAGATGGAAAGTAACTCTTAAACGAATTCAAGTTGAGTTTTCGTTTTTTTTCTTTTCCTTAAAAGTAATGTGGCCAGACTCGGTGGCTTTGCCTATAATGCCAGCACTTTGGGAGGCCAAGGCAATTCGATTGCTTGAGCCTGCAGGTTCGAGACCAGCCCAGGCAACTTGGCAAGACCTTGTCTCTACAATAAATAAAAAATAAGCTGGGCATGGTAGCACATGCCTGTAGTTCTGGCTACTTGGAAGGCTGAGGCGGAAGGATCACCAGATCCTAGTGGGTTGACGCTGGGGTGGCCGTGAGCATGCCACGACACTCCAGCCTGGGCGACAGAGTGAGACTCCAACTCAAAAAAAAAATGATAATAATAATACATGTTCACTATACAACACAAACTTCGTGGGCTGTAAAGACAGTTATAATCCCTGCAATTCAATCCCCGAAAGCACCGTTTGGTTTGGTAAGGATGTTTTGTCTGCAGCTGCCTCTTGCCTCCTGGAGGGGGATAAAATGGTCTCATTTCCCATGGCCACTGGTGCATCTTTGGCGACTGTAATTGGTGTTGCGGGGGATTTTTCATACTGATACATGTGGGTTATTAATATGGAAGTATAATAACCCTTTCTTAGTTTTTAGGTTTTGTGTCTTGAGTCTTGTTTGTAGCACTTAGAAGATTTTTATTTTTAGGTAACTTCTCTGTTTTTGGTCTTTTTCACTTTTGGCTTTGGGTCTCTTGCTTAGAAAACATTTTTGTTTTCTTCTTTAGTTTTTTAGCTTAGGGCTTTTTTAGGTTACATCCTTGGGAATTAAAGTTCAAGAAATTATTGGGATCTTGATTAAAATTGCACAAAACATATAGATTAATTTGAGAATTGACATTTTTATTACATTTGAGTCTTCTGTGTAGGAACACAATAACTACATTCATTCAGCCTTTTGTCTATACCCTTAAGCAGAGTTCTGTGGGCTTTTTCTTTCATATATGTTTTGCATGTTTATTTCAGATATACTCCTTTCATGTTTCATAGTATTCTGTTATTTTACTGTGCTCATTATAGTCTTTTTCCAGTCACATTTTGTTTTGTAATGGGCCATTGCTGGTCGATGATGAGCCATCTCTGTAAATATCATGCAAATTTTTGATGTGACTTTAGGATTTAATACAGAAAAACAAAACAGGAGAGCTCAGTGTAATGGCTCACATCTGTGATTCCAGGCATTTGGGAGGCCAGGGCGGGAAGATCACTTGAGCAGGGGAGTTCAAGACCAATTTGGACACCATAGTGAGACCCTGTCTCACTTTTTAAAAAGAAAAAACAAAAATACAGGCATTCCTTAGAGATGTCACAGGTTTGGTTGCAGACAGTTGTGATAAAGTGATAATCGTGATACAGCATGTCATGTCAGTATTTTGGTTTCCCAGAACGTATAAAAATGAGATTTATGCTGTACTGTGGTCTGTTAAGTGTCCTAGAGCATTATGTCTAAACAGTGTATGTGCCTTAGTGTACAAGTACTTTATTGTTAAAATGCTGACAATGGCCGGGCTCGGTGGCTTAGCCTGTAATCCCAGCATTTTGGGAGGCCGAGACAAGTGGATTGCCTGAGCCCATAGGTTCGAGCCCAAGCAACTTGATGAGACCTCATCTCTACAATAAAATAAAAAATAGACGGGTGTGGTGGCGCGTGTCTAGTTCTGGCTACTTGGAAGGCTGAGGCAGAAGGATCACCAGAGTCCAGCAGGCCGGTGCTGGGGGTGGCCGTGAGCATGCATGCCACTGCACTCCAGCCTGGGCAAAGGAGTGAGACTCCAACTCAAAAAAAAAAACAACTGACAGTCGTGTGTGAGCATGTGCTGTTAGAAAAATGGCACAGACTATGCAAAATCTGTGAAATGCAGTAAAGCAAAGCGCAGTCAAGTGAGGTGCGCCTGTGACAGCTGTGAGGTTTCGGAGAAAACTGTTGGTGCTTAGATCAGTGCGCTTGGGATTTCACACAAAATGTTGTAGGTTCTGGAATTGTTCTGATTCAAGATTAATGAGGTGTTTCTGCAAACCACCACCACAGGACTCCAGTGGGATGACGCTGGTGATGCTGGCTGCGGCAGGAGGGCAGGATGACCTCCTGCGACTCCTGATCACAAAAGGCGCAAAAGTGAATGGGAGGCAGAAGAACGGGACCACCGCCCTCATCCACGCAGCTGAGAAGGTTTGTGGCTTCACACACTCATTTCAGTGTTGGTGGGAATTCCTCCCTAGACTGAGAACCTGTTTCTCTAGTGAGCGTCATGGGGTCATGTCACTTTCAGTTCATGGGCTTCCTGATGTGTAACAAACATTTCATGGGCTTGCTGACGTGACATGTAACAAGTAGATTTCTTTCTGTCATCAGTAGTACTTTTTTTTTTTTTGAGTTGGAGTCTTACTCTGTCACCCGGACTGGAGTGCAGTGGCTGCTCCCGGCCACCGCAGCCTCGACCTGCTGGGCTCCGGCGATCCTTCCGCCTCAGCCTTCCAAGTAGCTGGAACTACAGGTGTGCGCTACCACGCTCGGCTAATTTTTTGATTTATTATAGAGGTGAGGTCTCACCTGCTCAGGCGGGTCTCGAACCCGCGGGCTCAGGCAATCCACTCACCTCGGCCTCCCAAAGTGCCCACAAAGGTTCATTCCCAGTGCCCACAGGCATGTGCGCACCTTAGTGTGCATCGCAGATCTGCTTCCTGGCCTCTGCTCCTATGCCCGATGTGGTTTGCAAAGGCGTTGTGGAAGGCAGCTGGGATTACAGGCTGAGCCACTGAGCCCGGTCATCAGTAGTACTTTTTAACCACATTTTCTTTAAGTCAGAATCTCACTTTGTTGCCCAGGCTGAAGTGCAGTGGCACGCTCACGGCCACCACAGCTTGACCTGCTGGGCTCAGTAATCCTTCATCTCAGCCTTCCAAGTAGCTGGAACTACAGGCACAAGCCACCACACCCGCATAATTTTTTGATTTATTATAGAGACAGGGTCTTGCTAAATTACCCAGGCTGGTCTCAAAACATCTGGTTCAGGCAGTTCTCTGGTCTCTACCTCCCAAAGTGCTAGGATTACAGGTATAAGCCACTAGACCTGGCAGTTTTTTTTGTTTGTTTCTTTTGAGTCAATATCTCACTGTCACCCAGGCAGGATCTCACTCTGTCACCGTGGCACCATCATGGCTCACCATAGCCTTGATACACTAGCACCTCTGCAGTTTTTTTATTTTTTGTAGAGACGTCTCACTGTGATGCCCAGGCTCACACCAGTAGGCTCAAGCAGTGCTCCCACCTTGGCCTCTCAGAGTGCTGGGATTGCAGGTGTGAGCCATAGTGCCTAGCCTGCAATCACTTTTCAAAATGCGGTTTATCTAGTTGGAAGTAATTGATATTGAGTTAAAGTCCTAATATTGATTTCAGAGTTGTCTTCGGCTGAAACTAATATTCCTTTGGTTAATAACATAATCAGAAGGTTGCTATGTTGCCTTTGTTAAGAGATTTGTGTGCAAAGGTTCCTGTGTTGAAGTCATGGCGCCCACAGGTGCAATCCTTGCAGAGCTGTGGGGCCGTGCTGGTATCTGTGGGCGTATCACCAGGCCCCACAGGAATGTTGTGGTTGTGGCTGCCTGCGATGAAATCAGCCGAGCATGCTTTCTAATGACTAGACATTGCAAAACCTTGGAAAGTGAGTGGCTTTTAGTGTCTCTGGGAGTCACGTTTGCTTCCTTCTTTCGCAGAACTTTCTCACCACCGTGGCCATCCTTCTGGAAGCCGGAGCTTTTGTCAATGTCCAGCAGAGCAGTGGCGAGACTGCACTCATGAAGGCAAGGTGTCCGCGCGTGGCTCCATTTCATGGCAGGTGTCCTGTGGGCTCTACCAGCCCTGGCTAGGACTGGACAAGCGCGCACCAGGGCAAGCTGGGCTGACCTGACTGATGCAGCCGGCCTGGGCTGCGTGTCTTGGGGTTGCTGGCCCTGGGCATAGTGAGGGAGGCGCCTGTGGAGCTCGGGGCAGGGTGGCCGCCAGCCAAGGGTACATCCAGGTTCATTCCCAGTGCCCACAGGCATGTGCGCACCTTAGTGTGCATCGCAGATCTGCTTCCTGGCCTCTGCTCCTATGCCCGATGTGGTTTGCAAAGGCGTTGTGGAAGGCAGCACTTGCCCCCATAGAGACCACTCCAGGAAGACATGGGTTCCTGGCCTGAGGCACACATGGGCCTCCTGGCGGTTCTGTCCCGCCATCTCCTCAGGTGCATTGGGACCTCTGAGACCCGTCTGTTGCAGTCACTGGCCTCAGCCCCTGGGGGCTTCCTGGACAGGGCTGGCTTGCCTCGTGCGGTGCCCTGCTTTCACAGGCCTGCGGATGTGCCCGTGTTGAGGAGCCTGAGTGGCGGGTCTGCCTCTCCCTGGCACATGTGTGTGGTGCTGTGTGTTCAGAGCTGCTGGGACCCAGCATGTCTTGGTGGGAGCAGGGCTCCCCTGCCCACCTCCCCTTCTCATGCCTAGCCCCTAAGCGCAGCAGGACCTGCCTGAGGGCACCGGTGACTCTGGGGCATGGCTTTGGGTCTGTGGGGGCCTGGGAGAAAGGCAGGCGGGGTGCAGATGCGGATGGCGGCTTGCGAGTGCTGCAGGGATGAAGGTGGGTCTCCACCGGGGAAGGGATTGGGATTGGGATTGGGTGCTGGATGGACTTCAGGCCAGTTGCCTCTGCCTCTCACAGGGGCTCTTGTGGAGGGGCAGTGTAGTGCAGACCGTCCAGCTGGCTGGGTGGGTGACAGTGACCACTGAGCCCGGTGAGTGGGGTCAGCCAGGATTAGGATGGAAGGAGGCGGTGTGGGGAAGACGGGGGGGCGGCCAGGAGGGTGTCAGGAGCCCAAGTCCCACTCGCCTGTGTCTGACCTGGCCTCTGTCTAGGTGCTTGTTCCTGGAGAGCATTGTGGACTTGGTGCCTTAAGTTTTATTGCATTTTAGAACTAGAAGAAATAAACGTGGGGACTTTCAGAAATTACGGTAAAGAAAACCTTTGCATTTCAAGGAAAAAAATGTAGGAAGTGGGTGTGTCCTAGGCATCACAGGAAGCTCCACAGGACCAATGTCTATACCAGATGCCAGTGGCACCCTACCCTGGGTGACAACTAGATGTCTTGGGCAGTGTCACCACTTGTAGCAAGAGAAACTTTGAGACTCACGTGAACCTGATGCATAGGGCCGGGGAGGGACAGGTTGGACAGTTTTTAGAGGCTCCTGACACCTATAACACAGCGACTGGGCCAGGGGGAGGCAACGGGGCTGCCCAGCAAGATCTGGTGGTGCTCGTCTCCACTTACCTCACCACCCAGGCATCCTGATGCCCCATGAGTATGACATGACAGTTGCAGGAGCTCCCCAGCCTGCAAGGACAGGCCTGGTGCCCCCCCACTTGCCCTGTTCAAAGCCTAAGCATTGGGGTGCTGGAGTGTACCTCTGCAACTGTCCTTCCACCTGCCCAGGCGTGCAAGAGAGGGAACTCGGACATCGCGCGGCTGGTGATTGAGTGTGGGGCTGACTGCAACATCCTGTCCAAGCACCACAACAGTGCGCTGCACTTCGCCAAGCAGAGCAACAACGTGCTTGTGTACGACCTGCTCAAGAGCCACCTGGAGACGTGAGTACCACGCCGAGGCTGGCCTGTGGGACAGCCTGGGCATCTAGGTGCATGGGATGGCTGGCACGTGGCAGCCCAGAAGTAGCCATGTTTCTAAGAGACCGTGACTGTCCTCAGTGGCACGGGAGCTACTTTTCTGCAAGTTACTGGAGTCTTGGAACATACCAGACTCAACACGGGCCCGTCAGGGGTGTCTTCTTAAAACCTCAAGTATATTCTTAAAACCACTTAGCCTTTATTTTTTCATTCTGATGGACTTTAGTTTCTAAAGCAGTTTTATGTTCCCAACAAAATTGAGAGTAAGGTGCTGAGAGTTCCCAAAGGCTCTCCTCCCCAGCACACAGCCTTCCCCCCTCCCCCCACTGGTGCATTTATCCCAGTGAGTCTCGAGTCCACAGGTGATACCAGGGTTCACGCTTGGTGTTGCAGTCTGTGGGTTGGACATATATGATATGTTCCCCATCAGTGTCACATAAGATAGCTTCATTGCCAACCTGGTGCTCTGCCTGGGTGTCCCTCCCAGACCCTGGTGACCACTGATCTTTCTACTGTGTCTTGGAATAATATGGTACATGGCCTTTGCAGATGGACTTTCTTTACTAGCAGTAGGTGTTCAAGGTTCCTTCCATGTCTTGAGAGCTCATTTCTTTTTAGCACTAATTAATATTCTAGTATCCGGATGTGCCACAGTTTATTCTTTAATAAGTTACCTTTGTTACAGGTTCATACTTCATAATACGGATAATTGAATGTCTGTCTTTATCACTTAAGAATTCTTTTTGAGATGGGTGTGGTGGCTCACGCCTGTAATCCCAGCACTTTAGGAGGCCAAAGTAAGAGGATTGCCTGAGCCCAAAAGTTCACGACCAGGCTGGGCAATATGGTGAGACTCCTCTCTACAATACATGTGTAAAAAAATATATACCTTGGTAACTAACACACGCGCCACCCTACAGACAGTAGGAACTCTAGTGAGGGACTCAGAGTTCTGTGTTGGGTCAGAGGAGGTACAGGAGGGGCAGAACCTTGGTTCTTTTTAGAAAGTTGACCTGGCAAGCCTTGCTGGTGTTTATTCATAATGAATCTGGGATTACTGCTAGTTTCAGCTAGCAACTGTCCTTCTTAGACTCTCGAGAGTGGCAGAAGAGACGATCAAGGATTACTTTGAGGCACGCCTTGCTCTGCTGGAACCAGTTTTCCCAATAGCATGTCATCGGCTCTGTGAGGGGCCAGATTTCTCGATGGATTTCAATTACAAACCCCCACAGAACATCCCAGAAGGTAAGCCTGTGTTTGCCCTTGGAACTCTGCCATTATAAAAATCAGCAAGTTTTTAGGCTGAACGCTCTTTGAACAAAACAAACCTTAGGGACACCCTGCAATGTGTGATATTTCTATGAAACAGTTAAGGGCAGAAGCGAGACCCGGCTGATCCCCATCCCTGGTTACCGAAGGGCCACGGAGCAGTGTTGGCAGATGCTTTAGACATAGGAGTTGGGTCTTAATGATAATAGTTTAAAACGTCTAAGCCTACAATCTCTTTTCCCTGAACTCTGTTGTACTACGTTGTCTTGGCCCATAGTCGTGTAGGAGGGAGGTGGACATGTCACATCCCTTCCTGGCCTCTGCTGAACGGCCATGACTCGTGCTGTGTGTGTGGTGGGGAGAGCAGCCTCTCCTCACCCCCATTTAAATGGTCTATTCATCCCCGAGGAGCTTCAGCTCTACAATTAAACACAGCCACATACCATGTAGTGTTGAAGGGATGGTACTCAGTCGGGAGCACTGTAATTTGTTAGTCGTATGCACTGCGGCGACAGCCATGGTGGGCCCTTGGAGCTGCTGGACCTCAGCACAGCTGGACCAGCTGGGGCTGCGGACGTTCTGCTCTGCACGATGTCTGCGTCCAGCAAAGATGCCCTGTCGTTCTCCAGTCCAGGAGCCCAGGAGCTACCCAAGCTAGTGCCTGCTCGGTGTGGTCCTGTGGTGATGCCAGCGGCCTGGTACATGTTGGTTTCTTCCTCCTTTGTGACATGCAGATACACCAATGTTGGCTTTTGGTGCTGAAGAACTCTAACCATGTTCTTAGCTTTAGCTAAGTTTATGTGGAAACATCTGTTAGCAACTTGATTTATACCAATGAAATTCAAGTGCTTGTCAGAGCAACAGGTCCTGATGGACACACTCTTTCCTCAGATCTGACTCATTGTGGTTGGCAGAAATATAAACGTAACCTAGTAAGAGAATGTTTTAAAAAATGGTTAGTTTAGCAGAAAAGTCATAGAATCCACATACCTGTTTTATTACTAAAAAGTTTAAAAAATTTAGTTGTACAGAATATTTGATAGACTATTTTAGATATTAAGGAAAAGCTTCATATTTGATATCACAAGCTAACAATTTTTTCCAAATGAAGTTTTTGGTATTGACCAGAAACTTACAGTGGAAAACCACTCAAACTCACACCCACGGATATGCTGTTGTGACTTCCAGACGTGTGCACACACCTGGCAGCAGTTTCTAAATAGCGCCTTTCAGAAACTGAAGTCACCTTAGTGTAGGCTAAGTGTATACTATTTTTCAGAACTGTCAGTAGGGACCACTTGGATGAAGAGAAGGAGTTTCCTGGTTTGAGACAGGCTGGGCAATGGCACAAAAGCCTGGAGACCTGGAGGGGTCCTTAGCTGTGGGTGGGTGGAGCGGGAGGGCCTGACCCTCAGGCTGCTCAGGGACCTGCTGTGGCCCCCACAGGCCCCCTCGGGGTAATGACCTCACATCGCTCTTTTTCAGGCTCGGGTGTCCTGCTGTTTATCTTCCATGCAAACTTTTTGGGTAAAGAAGTTATTGCTCGGCTCTGTGGACCATGCAGTGTGCAAGCCGTGGTTTTAAATGATACATTTCAGCTTCCTGTCTTTTTGGTAAGATATTCTGTACCTCCCTACTGAAAAGCACATTCTGCTAATCAAAAGCACAGATGAATTACTCAATGACCTAGTAACTGGGAATCATACAATTTCAAGCCACAATGTCTTAGAACCTTTATTTATTTATTTTGAAACAGGATCTTACTGTTTCCCAGGCTGGACTGCAGCCTAACTCCCGGGCTCAAATGATCCTCCTGCTTCCCCTCATAACTGTGACTTCAGGTACATGCCACCACACCTGGCTCATTTTTGTTATTTTTTGTATCCAGACTAGTTTTGAACTCCTGGGCTGGCCCCAACATTATCCTGAAGTAAATTTGATGCCACAAAACACACACTGCCTGATTTTTAATTTTATGCTTATTTTTCCATCATTATAATTACAAATGTTTTCCTTAAGAAAAATTTAGGAGGTAGAAGGATCACTTGAGGCCAGGACTTCAAGACCACCCTGGACAACATAGCAAGATCCCATCTCTACAAATTTTCTTTTTTAACTGAGTGGGGCATGGTGGTGCTGACTCGTAGTCCTAGGTACTTGGAAGTCTGAGGCAGGAGGATCAAGGCTACAATGAGTTATGGCCATGCTGGGCAACAGACCCTGTCTCATAAAAGAAACACTCAGAAAATTTTCATGCTTCAAACACCCATAAGGTTTGTATCATTGGTTGTAGTTATGCTTGGTTTTAATGCATAATTAATGACTGTGTAAACTCTTAGGCTGAATTAAGCGAAACTGGCTGGGTATGGATATTTTTAATACTTGATGCATTTCCAAAGATTCAAATCACAAATAAAACGTATGCTGAGGTGAGTGGATTGCCTGAGCCCGTGGGTTCGAGACTCGCCTGGGCAGCGAGACCTCATCTCTACAATAAATCAAAAAATCAGCCGGGCGTGGTAGCGCTTGCTTGTAATTCCAGCTACTCGGAAGGCTGAGGCGGAAGGATCGCCGGAGCCCAGCAGGTCGAGGCTGTGGTGGCTGGGAGCGGCCGCTGCACTCCAGTCTGGTGAGAGTGAGACTCCAACTCTTAAAAAAAAAAAAAAGTATGGTTCTTTACACCATAGTCGTAAACGTTTCTATTTTAAAAGGTTACATGGTCTAGCTGTAGCTCATTCCTAGATGCTTGTCTGAAAACCACTGACTTCATTTTTCTTTTCTCTCTCTCTCTACTCTAGGACAGTAACTTTGTTTACTCATTCAGCCCTGTTGCAGGCCCCAATAAACTCTTTATAAGGCTGGCGGAAGCGCCCTCTGCTAAGGTGAAAATCCTTTCTTCACAATCAGTGTTACTGCTCAAAATATTACTCAGGTTAATCTGTCATCAGTCATGGTGTGTCCTGGAAATATAGCCCTGGGATGGTGATGCCAAGAAAAGCTGTCTGAATTGAAGTGTGTTAAACCCAACTAATGTGGCAAGAAAGGGGCTGGGTTAATGCCTCTTGGAGGATGGAGCAGTCCAGTCGTGTTTCTGAGGCCATGTCTGCCTTCTGGCTGGTTACTAGCCTCTTTTCAGAGTGCCTAAAACCACATTCTTGGAATTTAATTAGAATGGCAATCTCGGGCAACCCCCTCAGGTCCCCTCCCACTGTGGGAGCTCTTCTGTCCTAATAAATCCTGCTTTCTCCCTTTTTTTTTTTTGGAAAGCAGGATTTATTGAAATGACAGAAAAGCTCCCAGAGCAGGAGAGGAGGGGATCTGAGGGAATTGCCTGCTTTCTACATATTAATAAAATAAAATGGCAATCTCAGGAGGCTGAAGTGGAAGAATTGCCTGAGTCCAGGAGGTCAAGGCTGCAGTGAGCTGTGATTGCACCACTGCTCTCTCCAACCTGGGCAACAGAGTGAGACTCCCAACTCTAAATAGATAAATATTAATGAGACTGCTCCCCTTCCTCTCTGCAGGTGAAGCTGCTGATAGGAGCTTACAGAGTGCAGCTGCAGTGACCAGGCAAGATGGAGATTTCTCCACACTTTGTGAAGCAGTTTGGAATTCTTCTGGCACACAAAGCCTGCCTGTAAACGTCTGTTAAGATGGACACAGCTATTGAGAGTCTGTGCCAGAGTCCTGAAATCTCAAGGCGGAATCTAGGTTGTGTATTATGTTCTTTTCCACAATGTGGCTAGCACATACAAGGGTGATTTAAGAAAATTAAAGACTTTTTTAACTTGAAATTTTCTACTAGCCCTGGTAAATTTTTAGTAGTCCTGGTGAACAGAAGGGAAAAAAAGATTCAGCCGCAAAGCATTTGCTTACAGCAAGGGGCCATCTATATTCCAAGTCATCCAAAGTACCCAAGAACTGAGTGCAAGTGTGTCTGCTTCCTTGAAGGGTGCTGTGGCAGAGGGGTACCGTAACTGCAATTTCACACCATAACAAGATGATAATCTGAGTAAGTTGTAGCAGGAATGTAACGAGGTCTGAAAGACACTCAGTGTGAACTGTTTACCCTTGTCCGTGGGTTCGTCTGGGAATTCTGGAAGGCCCTTGAGCACGGACCAGAAAGATGGCTGTTGGTCCCGCTAAGCCTGGTGTCCTGGTGGCCACACTGGGGAGGAGTGCCTGCTTCCATGGGCCACCCACAGGACTCACATTTTCTCAAAGCCATCCAGGAAACACTCAAAGTCAGGCTCAGCCTGGAATGTGGAAAAGTTGAAAACTGTTTAGTTCATTGGTTTATAACTGTATGAAATGGTTTTAATGAACATTTTAAAGAATGTTACTTTATGATGTTAGACCCATTGTGTAGACATTTTAGAGAACCATCTTTTACATCCCCAAACTGCCTTTTCCTAGAGTTTTCTCAATAAAACACCATAATGCTGGTCTTTCCAGTTCTTTGATACCTCAAATCTCAAGACTTCACACCAACAAAACACAACAAAAACTGTTTTTCTAGCTTATTGGCTGGGATTGGACTTTTTCACCTACACGGAATCATTTACTAGTACCAGATATGATTTCATAGCAGTTGGGGGGTAGAGGAGATCTGAGTTAGCAGCAGCACATCAGTGCCATGTGTGAGAACTAAGTGGCACACCCGCTTCCTACCATCCAAGTGAAGGAGGCAGACACCTGCACACCGTTTCCTTCTTCCATAGGGGGCAGTGGAAAGCCAGTACGGATGCAGCCTGTAACGAGACTAGCTGCTTGGGAGCATAGGCAGGTTATTTGGACTGAAACATGAAGTGTGAGATAACTAAGGGTAACTCTATCTTAATTCATTCCTGACCCCTGATGTGAATTTACGTCATTCCGAATTCTGTTCCTGGTTGCCGCTGACATGAATTTACCTCCTCATGGAAGGCTGTCTTTTTGGGTTTATTATCAGAATAAAAATACAAAGTATGGAATGCTAGTCATAGTATCTGAGATAAATCCTGGGTATGTCTGCAACTTTCAGCTGTATTGTAAAAAGGGGGACAATTCAGAAAGACCATTTTACTTGTGCTTAATGACAGAAGTTTGTGGCAACCAGCTTCAGATTCTATTTTTACCCTCTTTCAGTATTAGGAGAGTGCTGGTCGCAAATGTGTTAACTTGTCAACTTCCACCAGGTTTGCTAGTAGATTCTGCAAACAGCCAAGTGTCTTTTAGAACAGCTGACCTGCTGTAACCCATAGCTTCTCTACAGTCAGTTCAAGGCCACTTTTTCTGTGAGTGAGTCAAGGTTGGACGCTCTGCTTTCCTGTGGATGGGGAAGGCCTGAGTGAGCAACAGACGCCCCTCAAGAGGCATTCCTTGCTGGTGAGCCACCGCTTGGGCCAAGCACCAGGCACTACAGCAGCTGCTGCGGCCTGGGCACTTAACATACTGTGGGGAAAGTGAGACAACGATGTATCTACAAACAGCAATTCTCAAGCAGGACCTTACAAAAGGTTTATAGAAAAGCTCAGAACTTGGGTCAAGGCCAAAGCAACTTCCTTCAATCGACTGTGTCCAATATACCACACATCCCTGAGGCTGTGGTCTAAGGCAGGAATGATGGTGATCTAAGGACAAGACTCGAGAACCAGCACCTACAACTCATTTTCCAGAGCTGGACAATAGCTGCAAGTCAACTGTCACATTTGAGTGCTACATGGTGGGTAGGCAGATGCTTCAGAAGACCGGAATGTGTCAGGATGTCTCCATGACTGCAGCTCCCTGGGATCCTGTTCAAGGGGACGATCTGGCCTGCAGGCTGTGCTGTTTCTCAGAAGCACCCAGTTCCACTCTTGTGGTAACAAGAATAAGGGAGAAGGGAGCTTGCCATTGAACGTCTGACATAACAGGAGGGCAGGAGAGCCGGAGTCTAGTTCCCTGCTTTTTGCCACTTTCGACATTATACACTTTCTGAAGGGCCGAGACTAAAGCTGCACATTTGGGGTCACAAAAGCCGCAGGGACTTTTTCCCCCGTGTCAGACAGATCCTCCTTGTTCCTCTCCTCACCCTGAGACCTCCATAATGTGTCCTTTCCGCTCCTGATCCACTTTTGCCACCAGTGACGAGAGAGAAGGCAGTCTGGAGTGGAGGTCCCCACCGGCTGAGTGCGAGAAACAGCGACAAGGCTGGGGGCCCTCCACTCCAAGACTGGAGCTGCCACGGCTTTCTAGGAAGGCGAAGCACTGGGACCATTGTGTGTGCTCACTGTTGCCACCAAAGGAAAAGGACAGAAGCAAACAAGACAACGGGGTGCTCCTCTGACTGACCTGACGCCAGGAGTGGCTGCACATGCCTGCTGGCCTTAGGCCCCGGGTCCTGGGAGCTGAGCCTCAGGCGGCGTCCTTCCTGTCCTCTTCCAACACCCTAGGAATACAACGAAATCCAATTTAGCCTCTTGAACGCTTTTCAACAGTCACAAACCACGTGTTAGAGTGACAAGATCTTAACAGTAACCAGGGTTCTGTGAAGGTATGTTGTGCTACAAGCTGTGATTCCTTTCATTTAGGAAGGGTTGTATCAATTCAGCAAGGGTCTCCTTTGAATTTGGAAATATTCGATACTGCCCCCAAAAAAACCAGCTTAAAATTCAGCTTGGTTGTATCTTTTGGAATTAGAACAAACACTACTAAGTCCTAGATAAGTAACTCTGAAACCTGCTAATGACTTTCAGGTATTTTTTTCAGCTCCATTTTGCCAGATCCCTCTTTATTTCCACACATCCTCCTGGACGGTGTTGGTGCCTCAGGACAAGCTCCACACCCTGGAAGGCTAAATCCCAGAGTCTCCTAAGGCCACTGTATCCAAGGCAGGGCACACAAATCACTGTCTGCCATGTTCCCAGAAAAAACACTCTTATCCTAGTTATACCGTGGGAATTAATGTTCATCAAAGAATAGATACCCGAAATGTCTCACTGGAGGACAGGTTATGTTTACTGTTATTTTAGGAAATGTGTTAAACCTAAAGTAGTAATATAGTAGTACAATGAAATTTAGTAAGGAATAAACACAAACATACAGATTTGTGGGTGGTTTTTGTTTTTTTTTAAGAGTCTGGCTCTGTGGCCCATGCTGTAGCACAGTGAGTGGTACAATCATAGCTCATTACAGCCTCAAACTCCTGGGCTCAAGTGAGCCTTCTGCCTCAGCCTCCTGAGAAGCCAGGATTACATCAACACATGCCAAGCTCTCAATTTTAAAAACTGTTAGGGCATGTGATTCCAAAATAATGAAAATCACTACCCTAGATCAGTACTGTTCTCAAAACCCATCTGGTCCTCAAATGTGACTGAAAACTGGGTGAAGTATGAAATCCACTGCCTTAAAAAATATGTAAAACATGCGAGCAAAAATACACATACACGGTTTTGCCCATAACTGAAAGGATCCATAGATCCCCAAGGCACCTCAATGACCCAACAGCACCTACAGGGCCCAAACATATGTCATAAATGAAACACAGGTGATTTTCCATGCATTTCCACCAAGAACAAGACACTGCTGAGGTCAAGCTCCTGAACGTTTCCGTGCTCTCAGATGGATTCCACATACAGCCAGCCCTCCCAGGCAGCTTCAAGAGGTGTGGAACCCACATCCATGGATGGGCTGACTACTGACTGAGATGCACGTAGGGCTGTGATGGCTGTGTGTGCACAACAGGACAGACCTGCATGGCTCCCTAACACCACAACATCACCACTCTACTCGGCATCCACCCTGGTCTGGGTATCCTAACTATCGGGAACAGAATTCACACATATGGGAGGGTGTGCAGAGTTCATGTGCAAATCCTGGACAGCATCTTACATCAGGGACTTGCGCATCCACAGACTGCGGTGTCCTGGGGGTGGGGTCGACTGTGCATCTGGTGTAGGTTGACAAGAAAAGCTAATGGAACCACACACCAAACTGGACAAGATGACTTAGTTCTTCCCAGTGACACCTGGAGCTCTAAAAACTGTAATTAAGCCTTTTCAACTTTTCAAAATGTGAAGCTGCAATTTATAAACCATTAACTTAGTTGAAAACTACAAAAATAATCTCTGGAATTTAGCCAAGTTCTAGTTGCCAATATTAACCTTTAAAAGGGTACCTTGCCCTTTTACTCTCAATACATTAAAAAATAATCACTAGAGTTCTGTTTGAAGAAGTCTTGCATTGAAGTGACAAAGATGAGTACACTGCATTGTAATCAGTCCCAATAAAGCACTATAAGCTACTGCACAAGGACATCCATTCAATGACACTCCTAATTTGATTTTTAAAATCCGTGAAAAGTTGATACATAAAGACAAAAAGATGTAGTTATTCTTCAGGGTTAGAAAATATCTCCAAAGTGATAATGCCAAGTCTTTTTTTTTTTTTTGAGTGGGAGTCTCACTCTGTCGCCTAGACTGAAGTGCAGTGGCTGCTCCCGGCCACCGCAGCCTTGATCTGCTGGGCTCCAGCAATCCTTCTGCCTCAGCCTTCCAAGTAGCCGGAACTACAGGTGCCCGCTACCATGCCTGGCTTATTTTTTAATTTATTGTAGAGAAAGGGCTCATCAAGTTGCCTGGACGGGTCTCGAACCCATGGGCTCAGGCAATCCACTCACCTCAGCCTCCCAAAGCACAGGATTACAGGCTGAGTCACTGAGCCCAGCTTTTTTTTTAACAAATCAAACAATTGCATTAAAAGAAAAAGCCGAGGTCCGACACAGTGGCTCAAGCCTGTTATCCCAGCACTTTGGGAGGCTGAGGCCTGAGGATTGTCTAAGCTCAAGGGTTCAAGACCAGCCTGGGCAACTTGGTGAGACCTTGTCTCTACAATAAATAAAAAAATAAGCCAGGCATGGTAGCGGGCACCTGTAGTTCCAGCTGCTCGGAAGGCTGAGGCGGAAGGATCGCTGGAGCCCAGCAGATTGACGCTGGGCGGCCATGAGCGTGCCACCACACTCCAGGCTGGGTGACGGAGTGAGACTCCAACTCAAAAAGATAAAAATAAAGTATGCCTTTTCTTAAAAGCTGGGCTCGGTGGCTCAGCCTGTAATCCCAGCACTTTGGGAGGCCGAGGCCAGAGGATTGTCTAAGCTCAGGGGTTCGAGATCAGCCTGGCGCAACTTGGTGAGACCTCACCTCTACAATAGATTACAAAAACTAGACGGGCATGGTGGCATGTGTATGTAGTTCCAGTTACTTGAAAGGCTGAGGCAGAAGGATCACCTGAGTCTAGCAGGTTGAGGCTGTAAGCGTGCCACTACACTCCAGTCTGGGCAACAGAGTGAGACTACGACTCAAAAAAAACCCCAGTCAACCAGGCACAGTGGCTCATGCCTATTATCCCAGCACTTTAAGAGGCCGAGGTAGAAGGACTGTTTGAGCCCAGCTGCAACATAGCGAGATCTCATCTCTACAAAAAAATATTTAAAAATTACCTGGGTGCATGTCTGTAGTCCGAGCTACTGAGAAGGCTGAGGTAGAAGAATTGCCTGAGCCCAGTAGGTCACAACCCCGACTCAAAAAAAAACAAAAGAAAGAAAAGGTCTACCTTAACTGAAATATTACGTTTAAGTAAGTATAAGACTACCTAACACTACCACATTGGACAAACTTGATCTGGCTTTACTTAAATAAGTTATGGGTTTTTTTGCCCACCCACCTCATATATTATGTAATACATAAATTGTATATAAACAATAGAAGCAAATATTAAGGAAGGAATGTATAAGATACAAATAATATATGATCCAATGAGCATGGAGGCTGAGCTAATCAAATTACACCATATGAATTGCAAAGCCATGAAACAGGACTTCGATATCAGCATAAGTTGAAAGATGCCTTGCTATAAATCAACCCAAAAGACAATGATCTCCTCTGAAGCAGAGGCCTGCGGTATCCAGTCACAAGGAGCAGCATCTTTGATTAGCATCTTTGATTAGCATATTCAACAGCAGGGCTTCCCCCTAAGAAATTTTTGTTCTGAAGCATGCAGATTTGGGGAAGGGGGTTATTTCCATGGTGGTTCTGCATAAACACCAGAGGACTCTTACACAGAAGTGTTCGCAAATGAACAGGATCCTTTGCCTTCACGATAGACAAGCTTCAGTATCAAAGCAATAAAGAAACCCAATGTTGCTATAGGCAACTCAACACAGTCAAAATATGTAGTATACTTTTCACTGATTACTCTATTCCACTGTTGTTAAATTCTATTTAAGCAACAAAGAATATATCTTCAAAGAGTACAGGGAAATGGTGTGAGACAGAGTGAACGACACAGAAAAAAAGGGAAAATTCAAAAGCCAACATTTTCCAAAGATATTTGAGAAAATGTCCATGAAAACAACAAGCATGCATGACTCTGGACAGAGAGCATAGCCACAGGTTGATCCTGCTTTTTGATGTGAAATGACTTAAATAGATGAGCAAATGATCTGATATACTAAAATACAATTCCAAGTAATTGAACAATTAAATGGACAAGGTTTAATACAGGTCCATCTCTCAGCTAATAGTTTACAAGAAGCAAAAACCCATAAGGTGAGCATTCAGTTCTGGATTCTTACCATGTGACTTTTTAGAATTCTAATAAATGTATATGCGTAAACCTGGCTTAACACATTAGCTTATACAAAGATCAATGAATTTAACATCAGATGGCAATGAAACCACACAACCTAGTTAAACAGCAGTAAAGGTGTATGGTGATTTACAAAACACAGAAGTACTTTACAAAAGGTATCTGAATGGCAAGAAGAAGTATATGAAAGGTACTCCACACTGTAAGTTATGAGAAAAATGTTTACAATGTCAGGTTCATTAAGATAAAGGTTATCAGGAAAAAAACAAATTAAAATGAGCCATCTCTATATGCTCCTGAGAACAACTAAAATTAACACGACTAAGTATGGGGGGTTGACAAGGACGCAGAGGAACAGAAATCATACACATTGTTCATGGGGTATACAACAGGACAAACACTCTGGTAAATTATTTGGCAGTTTCTAAAAAATATACAACTGCCCTATATGCAGCAATTGTGTTATTTTACCCAAGAGAAATGGATGTACGAATGGCTTGTAAGAGAGTGTTCATAGCAGCTTTATAAGTAATAGTCCCAAATGGAAAACTACTCCAAGAGCTTACCAGAAGACTAGACAAACAACATATGGACTATTCATGAAATGTTTCACTATTAAGCAGTATGAGAACCAACTATTGATGCGCACAGCAGCCAAGAGGCATTTCAGAAATACTATGTTGAGTAACAGAAGCCAGAGGGAACAAAGAGTACATACTGTAACATTCCATTCACATGAAGTTGAAAACCAGTCAAATTTATCTATGATGATCACACTAAAATAGGTGGTCACCTCCAAGGTAGGATGGATTGACTATAATGGAACTCAAGTTTATGAAAGCCAAGGCAAAGCACACAAAATCCACATATTTTGAATACCTGACAGGCTAGTTCAAAATTTTAAAAATAAAAAAAAATTTTCTTAAAGAAAAGTACATGAAGTTCACGTGGCAACTCAAAATTGAAATTAAGTACCTGAAATACATTCAAGTGCAGTGGAATCACTTTTAAACATTTAAAAAAATTGAAATTTAGAAAAATACTGAAGAAAATTAAACAATTCACCTGGAATGTTAAGTTTTTCAGGAAAATAACAGTTTGTATATATTTATATATGCCTGTGTGTATACACACACATACATACATAAAATTGCCTCAAAGTCATAAGATGACAGTTCCTATAATTTTAAAATGTAAAGGTCAGCAAAGATTCATAATGTAGTAAAGTATAATTAGGTAATTTTATCAAATATACTCAATTAATGACTAAGGAAAAATTAACTTTAATGCCCAGACCTGACAAGAAAGCAAATTCTAGAGAAAATGTTGAGATGGGTCTTAAAACATGTATTTGCTTTATTTATAAGGTAACTGTGATTCAGTAAATATTATAGTTGGAAAGTAAAATACACCACTGAAATTTTTCAACATTAATCTTGTCCCCAAATTCTTTCAAAGGCACTTCAAAAACAAAATCCAGCATTATTCTTCTGTAATCATATAAAATTTCTCAAGCAGCAGAGAAAAAACAAAAATCAAAGATAATCAAGGAAAACCTGCATTTTTTTTTTTTAAGTTCAAGATAAGAGATGATAAACCAGACGTGGAGGATCACACCTATAATCCTCGCACTTTGGGAGGCAGAAGCAAGAGGATTGCCTGAGCCTTGGGGCTCAAGACCAGCCTGGGCAACCTGGTGAGACCTCCTCTCTACAATAAATAAAAAAATTACCAGGCGTGGTGGCACGTGCCTTTAGTTCTGGCTACATGGAAGATTGAGGCGTGAGGATCGCCTGAGCCCAGCAGGTCGAGGCTGTGGTAGCCGTGAGTGCCACTGCACTCCAGCCTGGGTGACAGAGTGAGACTCCGACTCGGGGGAAAAAAAAAGAGAGAGATAATAATTATAAACTTACCTGAATAGCCCCCACTAATCTTTAGAAGTTTGGTATTTCGAGTAAATTGCTAACACATCCCACTGTAACCATGTTCATATATCATGAAAAAGCACTGGAAAGAAATTATCAAATGATACTCAACAGTTTTTTGTTCACTATATACTTAAAACTATATAACCCTTTGCACTAGGAAGTCCCCTCTGAGAGGACATTATATATCTAGGAAACCACTCAGATGTCCCCTCTCACAGAACAAAAGAGATTACTGGTGTTTATACAGGACAAACTTATGCCAGTACAAACTGTTCAAAAATGTATATTTCCTTGAGTTTTCCATTCAAATTGAAGGAAAAAATAAAGAGATGGAATATATACTGAGATAGGATCGATCGGTTGGTAAGTGTTTTTCAGGAACCATGAGTGCATTCTTCCACACTGTTTTTGAACAACAGACTGAATAATAAATTACATATTATTAATGTGGGAGGAAGAGGACGAGACTGCAGTCTGCTCAAATAGAAAAACAGCAGATGGAAGATGTCCAACAAACTGCTACTGCACATGTATCAATAAACCTGCAATGCATGTCAGTGACTGTTTTACATGTTACCACACATTAGACAAATATAAGATACACATTTTTTTTTTGAGTCAGAGTCTCTGTCACTCAGGCCAGAGTGCACAGGGCATGTTCACGGCCACTGAAGCCTCGGCCTGCTGGGCTCAGACACTCCTTTGACCTCAGCCTTCCAAGTAGCTGGAACTACAGGCACGGGCCACCAAGCCCAGCTAATTTTTTTATTTATTGTAGAGATGAGGTCTTGCCAAGTTGCCCAGGCTGGTCTCAAACCTGTGGGCTCAGGCAATTCTCTCACCTTGGCTTCCCAAAGTGCTGGGGTGACAGGCTTGAGCCACCACGCCTGGCTAGATATAAAATTTTAATATTTTTGTCATAAGTAAGTTCCTCAATGTCCAAAATTCCATTATAAACCAAATATAATTATAATAAAATAATTGGTTCTAGCCCTGTGCTATTTAATATGAAGTGATTTGTTTTTTACTGTATCATAAAAAAGTGTGGTGGAGTTACTGGCAGGTGATCCCCGAGATATCTCTGAGTGCAAAGGGTGCAAAGGTGCAAAATAGCACCTTACTTGCTGGGAAAACTGACCACATGCCGAAGAATGAAACTGGACCCCTCCCTATACAAAAACCAACTCAAAATGGATCAAATACCTAAATGTAAACCCTCAAAATATAAGAATCCTAAAAGAAAATGAAGGAAACACCCTTAGGCACATCGCAGTAGGCAATGAATTTTTGACCAAGTCCCCAAAAGCAAATGCCATAAAAAGTTGCAGGGTTCGGTGTCTCAGCCTGTAATCAAGTGCCTTTGGGAGGCTGAGGTGAGTGGATTGCCTGAGCCTGAGGGTTCGAGACCCGCCTGGGCAACTTGGTGAGACCTCATCTCTACAATAAATCAAAAAATCAGCCGGGCATGGTAGCGCGTGCCTGTAATTCCGGCTACTCGAAAGGCTGAGGCGGAAGGATCGCCGGAGCCCAGCAGGTCGAGGCTGCGGTGGCCGGGAGCGGCCACTGCACTCCAGTCTGGGCGACAGAGTGAGACTCCCACTCAAAAAAAAAAAAAGCTAAGACAGACAACTGGGACCTCATCAAACTGAAAAGCTTTTGTATACCAAAGAAACCATCAAGAGAGTAAAGAGATAATCCACAGAATGGGAAAAAATATTTGCAAATTATGCATCTAATTAAGCAAATTATGCCTAACATCCAGGATCTACAAGGAACTCAGACGAAGTGAAAGGAAAAAAACAAACAATCCCCTTACAGGGTGGGTAACACTTCTCAAAAGACGACATACAAGCAGACAATAGACACATGAAAAAAATGCTCATCCTCACTAACCACCAGAGAAATGCAAACCAAACTACAATGACATACCCCCTAACTTGGGTAGGAATGACTATCAATAATGAGTCAAAAAACAATAGATGCTGGCATGGGTGCAAAGAAAAGGGGACACTTCTATAACACTGTTGGTGGGAGAGTAAGCTAGTTCAACAGAAGACAGTTCAATGGAAAACAGTGTGATGATTCCTAAAAGAACTAAAAACTGGCCTTCCATATGATCCAGCAATCCCTCTCTCCTGAGAATAAACCCAGAGGAACATAAATCGTTCTACAAAAGATACTGCTGCACTATTCACAATAGCAAAAACATGGAACCGGCCCTGCTGCCCATCAAAAGTGAACTGGATAAAGAAAGTGTGAGATATAAACAATGGAATACTATGCTGCCATAAAGAACAAGATCACGAATTTCACAGCAAACTGGATGGAGTTGGAGACAATCATACTGGGTGCACTATCACAGAAACAGAGAACTGAATGCTGCATGTTCTCACTCACAAGAAAGTCTTGAACATTAGTCACATCTGCACAAGGGAAGGTTTGGCAGTCGCTGGGCTGCTGGGGTGGAGGGAAGGAGGAGGGTGGGAGTCACTTTCCAGATAACGTGTAACCATTCCTTGCGGAATCCGATATACACTCATGCACACCAAGTAATACCAGAATGCTGTACTAGGGGAAAATAACTCAAATGTCACAGTTAGGTGTTTATCATCCGTTTAAATTTGTAGAGGAGAATGAATGCAACCAAAATCAGTGATGAGGCATGATGATAGCACCAGTCAGAATTCCTTCTTAGGGCACCATCTGGCATGTACTACTTACAAGGGAACACTACTTCTAAATTAGAAATTGATCCCAACAACTCTATTTATGTAAGAATATATTAAGATCATTACATGGTTTGTCCTAACACAGAATGACAACACTTCTTTTTTTTTTTTTTTTTTGAGTTGGAGTCTTACCTCTGTTGTCCAGACTGGAGTGCAGTGGCACGCTCACGGCCACTGCAGCCACAACCTGCTAGGCTCAGGCAATCCTTCCACCTCAGCCTTCCAAGTAGCCGAAACTACAGGCAGTGCTACCATGCCTGGCTAATTTTTTTTTTTTTTTTTTTTGAGTTGGAGTCTCACTCTGTCGCCCAGACTGGAGTGCAGTGGCCGCTCCCGGCCACCGCAACCTCGACCTGCTGGGCTCCGGCGATCCTTCCGCCTCAGCCTTCCGAGTAGCTGGAACTATAGGCGTGTGCTACCACGACCGGCTGATTTTTTGATTTATTGTAGAGATGAGGTCTTGCTGCCCAGGCGGGTCTCAAACCCGTGGGCTCAGGCAATCCACTCACCTCAGCCTCCCAAAGGCACGGGATTACAGGCTGAGCCACCGAGCCCGGCTGCTGGCTAATTTTTTTAGTGTAAAGATGAGGTCTTGCCAAGTTGCCCAGGCTGGTCTCAAATGCATGGGCTCAGGTAATCCCCTCACCTCAGCCTCCCAAAGTATTGGGATTATAGGCGTGAGCTTCCACGCCCAGCCGTGACAACACTTTTTCTAAAGAGGAGCTGAAGTCTGAACAGAGACGTTAAAAAAAAAAGTCACTTTTTTTAAAAGGTGAAGGATTATAATCCTTTCATTCATCGATTCATTGACAGCATCTCACTTTGTCACCCAGGCTACAGTGGAGGGGCATGATCATGGCTCACTACCACTTCAGCCTCCTGGGCTCCCACATCAGCCTCCAGAGTAGCTGAGACTATAGGTATGTGTCACCATGTCCAGCTAATTTTTATAGTTTTTTGTAGAGATGGGAGGGTCTTGCTATATTGCTAAGGCTGGTCTTGAACTCCTAGACTCAAGTGATCCACCTACCTCAGCCTCCCAAAGCACTGGGATTACAGGCATGAGCCACATTTTTTACATGTACAAAATTCTGTTTATTGGTTACCACAAGGTTTGAGAAACTTAGTCTGTACAAACCAGATTAATAGATGACACAAAAACCAGGTGTAAGAAAAACTATAAACTGCAGTGCTAAGTGTCCCATCTCAACTGTCTTGCTTCACAGCCCTCGGGAAGGCAACACCCCCATCGGCAAATGCTCCAGTTCCTTCCCCCGGCCTCCAGGGGTCTTGGCAAGACCTAGCAGTACCTCCTCTTAAGGGGCATATGCTTTTCCAGGAATTCCTTTTTTATAACATATGCTGTTTCCCATTTTCAGCCACAATCAGGGCTCATTAAAGCACTCCCCATAATTCTGCAGTGAATACACTAGACTTTCAGGTTAAACGATGTGGTCTAAAGAAATCTAACTCTGGCTGGGTGCAGTGGCTCAAGCATATAATCCTAGCATTTTTGGAGGCTGAGGCGAGAGGATTGCCTGAGCCCATGGGTTCGAGACCAGCCTGGGCAACATGGTGAGACCTCATCTCTACAATAAAATTGAAAAATTAGCTGGGTGTGGTAGCGTGTACCTGTAGTTCCAGCTTCTTGGAAGGCTGAGGCAGAAGGATCACCGGCAATCAGCAGGTCAAGGCTGTGGTGGTCGGGAGCATGCCACTGCAGTACAGACTGGGCGACATAGTGAGACTCAACTAAAAAAAAAAAAATCTAACTCAGACTCTGCTACTAACTCCAGTGCAATCCTGGCAGCCTGCCTGAGTCTGAAGCCACATCCCCAAAGGCCTGAAGACCACGTGTCAGAGAACCATTTTATCCCACAGAAGCAGCGTGAGAATGCAACTCAAAGTATCCAGGTACTAAGGCAGAATTGTGAGGCTACAGCAGGTTCTGTGCAGACTCTTGGCCAAAAGGCCAGGATAGAGGGCACAAATACCCAGGGCCCTGCTTCCACTGAGACTAGGGATGCCGAAGTAATTCTGGAGTTGAGTTTCTAAATTGTGCCCTTTTGTGACCATCTACTTACATACCTAAATGACTGAAAACCAGAAAACTTAAAAAGATCTCAAGGTTAAAAGCCAGACTTGAGTTTCTTGCATCCCAATGTTTTCTTCCCTGAAACTGTGTCCGGATCGTCCACCAACATTATAGACAGACACACTTTATCTTGGGTCACCACCAGCAGTGGCCTTGTGGACTCCATCACCATCGCCTCTCCTTATGGGCCCAAATGGTCTGTCCACGTCAGTCCCAGCTCTTCTCTAGTCAACTCTCCATGGAAATCACTCTTTTCTAAAACATAAACTGGATCACATCACCACCGGGCCCAAGTTTGTCCAATGATTTACCACTTCACTCAGGAAAAACCTTCCCTACTATCTACCACAACACCACTCTACATCTTGCATTCTCAGCAGGACAATGTCTCTCCCAAGGGGAAGACAATTAGTTTCAGGGAGGGAGAGGACAAAAAAACTTTACGTATAGACACATATTACAGATGTACTTCACAGTATATAAACAGGTATGTGAGTTGTCATAATTTCATTGGGGGAGTAAACTGGAAAAAATGTCTAAAAAGCCCTCTGTGAAGAAACAATACTTTAAAAAGGTTGCATACACAAATATGACTATGAATACACAGAAACTCCTGGAAGGATACACAAGAAATTAGTAACAGTAGCTGCACATAGGTAGAGGCTAGTGGCTGGTAGGCATACAGAAGCTTACTTTCACTTGTGCCATTTTGTATTTGAAGTAAGTCCTATGAAGCAGATATGCATTATTACTCAAAAATCAAAAATATGGTTTACCTATAAATCATATTTGAATGTGGGATAATTTTTATTAGGTGTTCATGCATCCTAGATCTCACAGGCTAGAGTGACGGGCCATCAGGTATTTAAGCTTGAGAAATAAGAGAGAAAAACAGACCACCTTCCATATTTTCACAGTGGCCACTGACCAAATGCAAAGAAAATCATCTTTAACAAATGTCCACATCTGAGGCGTGCACATTTCTGTAAATAATGGGTGCAACTGCAGCGTTCCATGGGGCTTTAAGACATAGCTGTGTCCACAGGACAGCTTTACCTCTACAGATGTGCAGGGAATGTCCACGCCAACACACCTGCTTTGCGTCAGTGAACTGCTCCGTGTCTCGCATTTTTGACTACCAGTTGCTGCTTCCTTTACTGCTGATAATCAGAACTCCCCAGCCGGGACCTCTTCCCTAAGCATGAGGTCCTCAAGCGCGGAACCCCCTTTCTAGATGCAGAGGGCCTGAATCCGTCGCCCCTTCCTCCTACAAGTGGGTGAAGTGCCTGTCACTTGTTTTCAGATCCGGCAGCCCTGGCCTTTTCGCCACATAGCCCCATCCCACTGAGTGCCAGGGCCGACGTCTCCCCTTCCTTGCTCCTGCTGCTCTCCCTCCTGCTTGCCTGGGACACGCAAATGCATCCTTCCCAAGCCATGAGGTATCTGAAATGAGAACCTGACTGCCGTCGCTCTCTTGCCTAGTGACTCCTTATCAGAATAAACTCTTATGTTTTTCAGGCTGATCTGGGCTCCTGCCAACGGGTGCACATCTGTCAGCTGCCAGCCTTTGTCCATGGTGGACCTTCTCTGATCACAGTCACTTCCAAAAGCAGATCTAACTCACCTGAAGATGAGCCCTGGGATCTTCATCCTGGAAATGGCTAGACACACTCATTAAGATCATTCCTACCTGCTTTTGTTCCGAATGGCCATCTAATCCTCCCACCTCTAAAAAGGAGCATTCTCCCTCATCCTATCAAAATCCTTCCCAATTACTTTATCTTACATTCATTTCTCTTAGTCAAATTCCCCGAAACACCCTGACTTGGGGCAACAGGTTTCACACATCCCAAGTGTACCCAGCACTGTTGCTAAACTGACAACACAGCAGGTAATTTCTAAAAACGTACCATGGGATCCAGAACTGACCCGAACACAGCACGTGCTTTGCTGAGGGCGAGGCTCCCACACAGACCACCTTCCCTGTACTCCTGACCTCCCACCGGCCGCCTGCCTCTGATTGCAGGTACACAAGGCACATCTTGAGACTTGCAGGCGCTCTGCCCTCCTGACGCTGGCGCCCTCTTCTCCCCTGGCCTTTCTGGTACTGTTTCATAACTGCCGAGCTGCCCTCCAGCCTTTACCAGCCTCCTGGAGTTGCTGGGGGGCAGGAGGGCTTAAATTCCTGGAGCATATATAATCCGGTGCCCATCGAGCTACACCAGCCTGGGCACCTCACAAATGGAACAGGAATGCAATCTCTTATGAGTCACATATGGGCCCTATATATTTTTTAAAAAACATTTTATTTTGTTGGCCAAATACAGTGTTAGTGTCGTAGCTTGTGTAGCAGCATACAACGTTCACATCATACTAGCATTTGAACACATATGTTGTAAGCTTACTGCAGAACTCCTGCACAGACACTCAGGTGCACTATCCAGAAGAAAAAACCATCACAGGACGGACAGAAGCACTGCAGGGAGCTGGCACAAGGAATCGCATGCATTTAATGATAATCCAGTCAAGAGTATGTCCAGCCTGGAGGAGTACTGTGATCCCAAAGGTGTAGCTTTGCTACACTGTTAAAACAGACAGCAACAGGCTAAAACGACAGGCCTCTGAAGGAAAATCTGAGAGAAGGGAGGCGCTAAGTACAGAAAGGATGAAAAAGAGTTGAAAAGACAAGGAAATGGTAAAGACGTGGAATTCCAAAAAACAAAGTGTAAGAAAATGCTATAAAAGTAGTTGAGGCCAGGAAGGTGGCTGATGCCTGGAGAGGCTAAGGTCAAGAGGATCACTTGAGCTCAGGAGTTCGAGACCAGCCTGGGCAACATAGCAAGACCTTGTCTCTACAAAAAATTTTTAAAAATTAGCCAGGTGTGCTGGTAAATGCCTGTAGTCCCAGTTATTCCAGAGGCTGAAACAGAAGGATCACCAGAGCCCAGTGGTCAAGGCTGTGGTGAACCATGATCGTGCCACACTGCACTTCAACCTAAACAACAGAGTAAGATCCTGACTCAAAAAAACAAACCAAAAAAAGCTCAAACAGCTAATTAATAGTCTTTAAAACACCACCCCCTCTTCCTCCACACTAGTATAATAAGTACAGAAAATTTAACCATCGTTCTATTAAATGTATTTAAAAATATCTATTATTTCACACACTCTAGATTAACTATACAAGAAAAATCACTGTTGGATCCATGACTTAATTCTGTTTATTTGTGCTCTAAAATTACTTGGAAGATATATTACACTTTAACATGTTGTTAGAAGTTTTAAAATGTGAGTTTATTCAAAATTACCCCATATTCAAACTTGAAAATTTTGAAAATTCTTTCCAATTGTTGCATTAATACATTTATCTCCCAACTTTTCATCATCTCCAAGATCAAGAAGAGAAATGGCACTACAAGAAATGACCCTGCAGGGGGCCCAAGACGTGGTGGTGTGCATATGGTGGCATGCGTACGGTGGCCTTCTTCCCAACTTGCACTCACTATATAGAAAATATACAGTCCAAGATATTAAACAGAATATGCTTTGTATATTTCACAAATGAAGATAGAAATCAAAATGCAGGAACTACCATATATGTTCTACCATGTAACTAAAAGAAAAAAAAAGTTAATCTGATTCATTAGAAAACATTTAAAATCATCATTTTAAAATTCCAGGGCCAGTTGCGGTGGCTCGCGCCTATAATCCCAGCACTTTGGGAGGGTGAGGTGAGAGGATTGCCTGAGCCCATGCGTTCGAGACCACAGCCTTGGCAACATGGCGAGACCTCATCTCTATAATAAATTATTTAGCTGGGCGTGGTGGCATGCACCTCTAGTTCCAGCTACTTGGAAGGTTGAGGCGGAAGGATCACCAGAGTCCCACAAGTTGAGGATGCAGTGGCCATGAGCGTGCCACAGCACTTCAGTCTTTTTTTCCTACTCAAAAAAAAAAAAAAAAAAATTCCAGAAGTGCAGAGTCTATTTTATAGGAGGTCTGTAAAATCCCTACTATAATGTATGCAATCCAGCAGTAATAAATAACAACTCAAAGATTGCTATGAAGGAAACAACTGAAAAAGGATAGGCGGAAGGAAGTTAACAGCCCTGCAGAACTCTCCAGAATACCTGGATAATCACTGGCTCATACAAAGGAAAAGACCAAGGCAGAGAAATGTTTTGGGGACTAACATTTTTTTCAAACTATTAACAACATGCTCTTTCCCTTCCCAATGTTTTTTTTTTTTTTGAGTTGGAGTCTCACTCTGTCGCCCAGACTGGAGTGCAGTG
>NW_007259896.1:250390-314811 GCF_000164805.1 Carlito syrichta
GGGCTCAGGCAATCCACTCACCTCAGCCTCCCAAAGGCGCGGGATTACAGGCTGAGCCACCGAGCCCGGCTCCAATGTTTTTAAGAGACTGTCACGCCAGGTTGGTGCAAGACCCGATTCATTTGTCAAAACCTGTTAGGGGATTAATGCTCCCGTCATCACACACACAATTTTACTGAATTACTTCTCCTGCAAATCTCAGCCAAGGCTCAATTCCTAGAACGGACATCCTTGGGTTGTCGGAGCGTGTAGACCTATGCACAACAATCACATAAGAATGGCCTGTGCCAGGCGTGGTAGTGCGCGCCTGTAGTTCCAGCTACTTGGAAGGCTGAGGCGGAAGGATCGCCGGAGCCCAGAAGGTGAGGGTGTGGTGGCCAGGAGCGGCCACTGCACTCCAGTCTGGGCGACCGAGTGAGACTCCAACTCAAAAAAAAAAAAAAAAAGAATGGCCTGTGGATGACCACTTCGACAGTGAGGCTGAGTGGCCCGTTGTAAAGAAGCCCTCCCGGGCATTTCCTGCCAAGCTGCCAAAATAGCCAAGTGGTCCCATGTTTGTTGCTACTCATTTGTCTTTGATGCACACCAACATTAACAAAAGATGCAAGAGGAAAACACAGGAGACTTTAAAGCCAGCAGCTTTCATTTAAACTCAAGATACAGGTGACTTTCCAGGAGAGACCCCGGGCAGGCCTCTGAACTTACTCTCAGGTCCTCTGGTCTTAGTGTCTGAGGTCACTTATTTTACTTTTGTACAAGAACCACTGTACTTGGTGCAGCCAACACACAGCACACACTGTGGTTTCACCTGCACATTTTATTTCAACTGTAAGAAGCAGGTCTTCTCTCACCAGGCCAGTCTCAGAGTAGGACACCTGACGCCCACATGCCCCTCCCAACACCCGCTCCTTTCTCTTCAGACAGGGCACACACTTCCACGAAATCCTACTCAACACTGAGTTCCCCGCTCCTCATGCCCTGCCCTCAGGGCCTTGGTAGAGCCAAGAAGCTCCTCACCTGCTTTCTCCCATCCCTACTCCAAGACCAAAGAGGGCAGGAATGAAGTCTATTTTCTTCAATAGTATGTGCACAGGCAGAGACAAAAAGGCTCAACAAATACACCCTGAGCAAGCGAACCATCAGGAACTGACCCCTGCAAACTTTAACTGGAGCCAGAAAATCTCCTGAATCCATACTGTTATTCAATTTTTTTCTCCTAAAATTCTTCTCGGATTGGTTCAACACAATGCCAAACACGGCATAAATATTGAAAATGAGAAAAATGTAGGTACAAGAAGGTAAGTATCACATACAAAGTCACAAGAATGAAAAGAGGCGATGTAAAATTCTTCTAGGAAAGGCTCTTTTATAAAAAATCTAGGTCAGTGAGGAATGTGGTAAGGTACCGTGGACAGAGAGAGACCACATCAGAGACCTGTAGTCCACAACACAGCTGAAATTCAATTCAGACAGGAAGCTACTTCGTTTGAAAAAGAAACCAGGATCTGATATGTGTTTTAAAGGGACATGTTGGATACTTTGTGGAGAATAAATAACAAGAGAAAAAAATACACTCAGGACAAGGTGGAAGGGTATCACAGTCACCTCCAGTGACAGATGGCAGGTCCTTGAGAGACGGAGCAGGCAGAAAGGTTTCTATGGCTTTTAACCCGCCCCCACCAACTACCTGTAAACACTCAAAAACAAGACATTCAGAACCCAGTGGATGGCAGCATCCTCTCCCTCCAGCAGCTGTGCTGCTGCCCCGTCCATCTCGAACACTTACCTTTGGTGTCTCTGTTAAAAATACTTTCCACCCAACACTCAAACCAGAAACCCAAGAGCACTGTGCACATCTCTCCTCCCCAGACAAGCCAGTCACAGTTAGATTCCCTTTACTCTGGCCAAGTGCTGTGGCTCACGCCTGTAACCCCAGCACTTTGGGAGACAAAGGCGAGAGGACTGTCTGAGCCCGGGGTCAAGATTGGCCTGGTCAAGATTGGCCTGGGCAACTTGGAGGGACGCCCACCTGTATTCCCAGCTACTCAGGAGTCTGAGGCAGAAGGATTGCCTAAGCCCAGCAGGTTGAGACTGTGGTAGCTGTGATGGTGCTACTGCAGTCCAGCCTGAGCAACAGGGTGAGACTTTGACTCAAAAATAAAAAAAGTAAAATAAGTGAAAAAGGTTATAAACATTCATGTGCAAACCCCACCCCCTGCACTATAGCAAATTATGCTGCAGGAAAATGATCTAACATTGACAATTTAGGAACACTGAGATTTAATCTGACATTGTTCATTTTAGAAACAATAAAACAGATTTCACAATCCCAGTTCATGTAATGGGATCTTGGATTATAACCATGAAAGAAAAAAATTAAAATGTTACAGTGTTGCTCTCTTCTAGACCAGTGCTGTCTGCAAGAAAAATATGAACCTCATGTGAAATTCTACGTTTCCTAGAAGTCACATTCAAGGGGGAGAAAAAGCAACAGGTGACATTAACTTTACAGCATATTTTATTGAACCCAACATATCCGAAAGATCACTTCAGCCTGCAGTCACATAAAAAAAGAGATACTTGACAATCTTTTCTCATATTACACCTGTACATATAATTCAGATATAAAATTTTCCTCAAAAATACTTATTGGCATTTAGATTACATAAAATTAAAATGCAAAAGTAATATATGCAAGTTGCTCCAAGGATGCTTAATACTCTAAGAACTGAATTTAATGACAATAAAACTAAAATAAAAAATTCAGTTCCTCATCTCACCCATTCCAGGGACCGAGGTGACAGCCCAAGATGACAGCTACCAGACAGCGCAGCCCCAGTCAGACTTCCTGCTCCACTCAGCCAGCCACAACCCCCTGCGTGAGCACAGACTCATCTCCCCAGACGCCAGTCTCCAGAGCCCCTGCCTCAGCAGTTACCGTCATCTTCTCTACCTTGGTAACTACATGGTAAAGTATTTCTACTGCACCTGTCATTCTTTGCTCCTCTAGCTCTAAAACACAATGCCAGAGAAGGAAGGGCCGAGTTCACAACCGGATTCCCAGTGCCCAGACTGCAAGAAACTAGAGTAAACATTGCAAGTGCAGAAGAGCAGGATGCAGCTGAAAGGTCTGTGCTTCATTTATGATTTAGGCAAAAGAAATGGAAGCTAGGTGTGATAAGGTAGTTTTCTATAGAAATCAAGTAACTCCAAAATAATTCCAATTATAAGATGCATGCTTTCAATGAAGCAAGGTAATATTTCATCCATTCACAGGTCAAGATGTTCATGATATGAAAAGTCTCTGTCTTAGTTGGCCTTACCTCTAATATTTGTAGCACAATCAGCAGAACATTAAGCACATTACACTGGAAGGCAGAAATTAAGAATGTGAAAACATCTCTTCTACATTGCATTTCCCACATCTGAAACCTGAAGCATGTCACATTCTACAAACTGCCCATCTTGTTTCCTAATTTTAAAATAATATGTAATAACTCCAAATAAAGGCCAATATAGCATAAAAACAAGAAGCCATCATATTTTCCCTATAAATAACCATGCATAAATCTAAACATTAGCAACAGATCCAACATAATTCAAAACTTTCATGGTTTCCCAGTAAAGTCACAGCGGGGTTATGTTAAATATATGTTATTGGGGAAGGGGAACTACATTCCAATCAGTGATGTGAAGATGGTTTAAAAAAAAAAAAAAAGCTAAAGGTAATTTCCTTTCCAAAAGTTTACCATAATTTATGTACTCACTTGCCTAAAAGGAAAGTTGAACACTAACTTTGTGGAGCTATAACTTACTTACTTTAGTGTCACTGGAGTTAAAAATAATCATTTGACTGAACTAGTAATAATTCAACAGGCAAAATTAATGTGTCAAAAAGCCTAGGAGTCACATAAATATTTAAAAGAAAGACAGATTGAATCAAGTTTTCCTCTCATTAGCTTGAATGACATTGCCTCGGGGAAATAGGCCACCTATAGTCCTTGGAGCAAGACTGCTGAGCAGAAAAACAGGGATGGGGTGTGCCGAGACGCAAACACACTTAAGTTCGCATAAAACTCACAATGGTTGATCATTGTGGGCTTCATGGAAAAACCGAATGACACTAAATTCTGTGGCAGGATGGTCTCTGGGAAGCATGTGTATCTTACATACATGTATTCTTAGCATATACACATCAAAGTCAATGTCCAAGAAACTACCTTCTGAGGTATAAAAAGGCTTGAAATCAGGTGACTGTCCCTTTGCATTATTATAGCCACAATTTTTAAAAGAATCTACTTGTCAATATAGCAAATATGTGCTCTCATAATGAACCAATTTTTTAAAATGTACTGAATAATTTTGAATAGACTTTGAATCACACACAGATATTTGAAGCTACACAAAATGAAATTATGTTTAATATACATACTCATGGTCTTAGAAAACGTATTTGTCAAACCTTTTATCTTCAATCTAGAAAAGCAAAACACGAGCTTATACAAAAGAAAAGGTCAAGTTGCCATTTAAATCCACCAATTTTGTGTCATTCTACTAGCATGTACCAGTATGGTAAGCAAAGACCAGGACAGTTGTCTAACACCTTTATCCATCTGGCACAAACGAGTCCAAATATAGTCATTCAAAACGGATGATTGCATCTTTTCATGTATCATGTTACTAGGGTTAGATAATAATCAATTAAGAGAAAAACCTTTATTTTACACAATTTTCCAAATGTACTTTTCTACATTCTCTATTCACTTGAATTAACTAGGTTTGTGAACACAGTGACACCTGAGTTGAAAAAAGTATTACACTTTATTATGTGGTACTCAGTAACTACCATGTTTCCTGGTTGGACGAAATGGACTTGTGTAATGGCTGACAACTGACAACAGCCCAAGATGTTTCAGGGAGTTTAGCATGCCTCAGTGATAGGCGAGGGACCTTACTCAGTCTCCAGTGCGCTGGGAAATTCATCAGTTATCATTGACAAAAATCACACAGTCAAAAACAGATTCTTCTGAGACACGATATTTGAAAATAGAGGTTCTCAAAGAGGGAAACCCTCTGGAATAAAGCCCAGGGATCTGTTTTAATGAGCTTTGGGTGATTCTAATACACACACAGGTTGAGAACCGCTCGTTTAGACGGCTGTCGACAGCTGCTGTCTCTAAATTTAGAGGACAGATTTTTTTTCTCCACTCTTGTACCTTTAAGTCCCAGGAAAGTGCCCAATGAAAAGTGCCCAATAGACAGCAGAAGCCCTCAATATATATTGCTACAATTAGTGGATACAGTGGATAATTCTAAATAACATAGTGCCCCATAAATCCTTTATGGTTTAAGGAAATATTTTGTAGATAATTATTCCAGCTACCATTTTCAGTTTCCTAAACATTTCTAAAAGTTCTAAAAGTTGCCCTAAGGTTTTGTAAAATACCCAAGTTAGGAAATATACAAGATGTTCTAACCAACTCAAAAAATTAACATAGACTACATAACTACTGAGCAAGTTATTACTGCTGTCTCCAACACCAGAAATTGCTAAAAGTCTTATAGAATGTGTAAGACTCAGTTTACTTTTACTCATTACATAAAAATACCAGGCAGTATTATTTAAATCTAAGAATATCGAAATGCTATATTGATTTACATTGTCTCATAATGTAAAAATACTCTGAGGAAAAATTAACTACCAATTATTATAGCAAACCGTACACTAAAATGTCTTCCCTATTTTCACATAAGAAAAATTTAAAAAATAACTTAAATAAGCATAAAAAGTTGAAACATGTTACTAGTAGTCCAAACATGGCAAAGTTAATAAGTGTAGGATTATATTTACACAGTTCTAATAAAACCCAAAAACATACACAAAATCTCATTCGCAAAAGCCTGGTTGGCTGACAAACTTAATACTCTTTTGCATTAAAAAAAAAAAGGTCCAATAAGCAAGAGCAAATCTTAGAGAGGTAGTCAGAGAAAAAACATAAACCCCAATGAATTACTGTGGCTACTAAGGTTTTAACACCAGCTTATGTCACTCCTACCTTATATGAGATGTACAGTATATAAATTAATAAAAAGTGAAGCTATCTTCTATATGACAAAGAGGTGGAAAAGATGTTAGATTAAAATTTAGATAAAACGTCAATTTCAAAATCTTAACCACCACCAGCAAATCATTTATATAAAGCATTAAGAAATATAAGGTACACTTAAATTATTACTGATGCAATGCAGGACCCTGTATTTAATAAATAACCAGTAATGGGGAACAAAGGGAGGGACAAACTTTACCTGTACGATGACCACTTGTATACTTAATCCTGAATTGTACCCTATATCTTTCAAATAAAAACAAATAGTCTTATTAGTTAATTTTATTTTAAAGTATGGGGAAATTGTAAAATGAAAAAAAGTGTATGTTCAAACTTAAGTACATAACACTTAATCTACTTAATTCTTGTCTTAATTTTAACATGCCTTGCGTGAAATCTGGGTGATAAAACAGAAATTTTGTATAAATGTACAAGTAGAATATCATCTTTTTTTTTTTTTTTTTGAGTTGGAGTCTCACTTTGTCACCCAGGCTGGAGTGCAATGGTACACTCATATTCTCTGCAGCCTTGACCTGCTGGGCTCAAGCGATCCTTCTGCCTCAGCCTTCCAAGTAGCTGGAACTACAGTACAAGCAATGACACCCGGCTAATTTTTTGATTTATTGTGGAGACGAGGTCTCACCAAGTTGTCCGGGCTGGTCTCAAACCCTTGGGCTCAGGCAATCCTCTTGCTTCTGCCTCCCAAAGTGTTGGCATTACAGGCTTGAGTCACTATGCCTGGCCTAGAATAACATCTCTTTTAAAGTTCATTTTGTTAAACCAGAAAGATAAATTGAAAAAGAATTATTACAGCCGGGCTTGATGGCTCAGTCTGTAATCCCGCACCTTGGGAGGCTGAGATGAGTGGATTGCCTGAGCCCGTGGGTTCGAGGCCTGCCTGGGAAACTTGGCAAGACCTCATCTCTACAATAAATCAAAAATTTAGATGGGCATGGTAGCGCGCAGCTGTAGTTCCAGCTACTTGGAAGGCTGAGGCGGAAAGATTGCTGGAGCTCAGCAGGTCGAGACTGTGGTGGCCGGGAACGGCCACTGCACTCCAGTCTGGGCGACAGAGTGAGACTCCAACTCAAAAAAAAAAAAGAAAAGAAAAAGAATTATTACTGAAGTCTCTGTTGCAGAGAGGGAAGCTAGTTGTGATTGACACTATAAAACATACTTGAAAAGGTTTTCAAAATGTGTATGCAAAAACTTTGACTGTATTACATTAAGAATTACAATATCCTGGCAGTTTCTTTTGCCCATGCCAATTCTGGCAAGTCTCCCTTTCTTTTCTCCCTTCTTTCGCTAATAAACTTTGTTTGGGGGAGAAAAAAAAAAAGAATTGCAATATCCTCATTCTGAAAATAATAAACTTCTGTCAAAGGAAAGTAAAACAAAATGTCAAAACAGAGAAAACACATACTATTACTTTCACGAAGTAAACATATAAATATGATCAAATAGTAAGTTAAACAATGAGGGAACTCTTGGAGATATTTATAATCCAAACATGGTTTATAAGAAAAAAGGTCAAATAAAACCACAAGATAACACAGTTCTGTGGTAGGCCTTTAAATATTGTCTTCATAAGCTTCAAATTTTAATCATTAACCAAGGAAACAACATAAAATTCAAAATGTCTTTATAATACATAGAAGATAGTGGCTTTGATTTTTTTTAACCCAGAGTTTAAAGATCAGACACTACAAAAATTTTTCTTCAGTTTTTCATCATCTCCCCAAGGGAGAGTCTATAAACTACCTAATGAACACTTACTTGGTAAAGAGTACATACTTCATTTTACAAAACTGGAAAAAATGTGCAGAGTGAACACAAGAAAATGATTTTCTACTTTTAAACATTCAGCAATGAAGGCTGACAGGCACAAACAATGTTCTTGTAAGAATTTTTTTATTTGATATGAGGAGACTGATTCTCTTCACTCAAAACTAACCTGAAAGCAACCTTACTTTTAGCAGCAGGAAGCAACATAAAGCTTGCTGCTCCTTGGGAGTGGTTTCCTCCTACCAAAAGCCCATGCCTACAAATACCTAATGAAGTCAATACCGGAAAACATGAGCAACTGTCAAGTTGGGAGGCAGGTATATGGGTGCTCACTGTCTTATTTTTGAAAATAACTAGTCTTGGGCGGGAGCGGTGGCTCACACCTGTAACCCTAGCACTTTAGGAGGCTGAGGCAGGAGGATTGCTTGAGCTCAGGAGTTAGAGGCCAAGCCTCTACTGCAAGACCTTGTCTCTACAAAAATAAAAAGAATTAGTCAGCGTGGTGCCACACACATGTAGTCGCAGTTACTTGGGAAGCTGAGGAAGAAGGATCACCTGAGCCCAGGAGGCTAGTGAGCTATGACAGTGCCATGCCACTCCACCCTGAGCAACAAAGTGAAACCCTGATTCAAAAGATAAAATAAGTCTGACTTACACCACTACTATCCTCTGACACTTCAGGAATATGTTTTAATATACCATGTGTTGTAGCAAAGCCCTTAAGACATATATACAAAACATATATATACTACCCTGCTCTCCACAGACTTCCTGTTTTTTCAAAATGACAGGGCCATTTCATATTTTGATGAGTACCATTTGACATTACATTTCAACCCTTTTTAAGCTTTTACCTTATATTTGATCACATTCTCTCACAAATTATTTCATTTCAATCACACATTAATGTCCTTTTTCCATTCAGAATCTATGCTGTAATTACTCAACTTAACCCCCATTTATCAGGACTATTAATCACTCACATTGATATCTAGCCAATTATTAGATTTTACATAGAAACAGAGTTACCGGAAGAGTCAACAAGTATGTTTCTGAATAAACTGTAAAGGTATAATTTCAATTAGTGTTTGAAAAACAAAAGCCAAAGTTTCAGTCACTGTCCTTGATAGTAACCCTTATTTCTATTAAGTGGCAACTCCAACTAAACCAAGTAATTTCCTCCTTATATTTCAGGGTTTACAATACATATTTAATCCCTTTCACGAAATGTTCAGCACTGATTTTTTAGATAGAAAATCCAAAACTTAAGGAAGAATAACAAATTCAACTTTACAAAATACAAGTTAACCAAAGTTCTTTAAAACCTGCATCTATCAAGAAGAAAATCAATGCATTTATTTTCAAAATAAATAAAATGGGGGGGTTGCAACAAAATACAATGCTAGAATAAAACAATGAGGAGAATGGGTGTGCCTTTATTTCATGCATCTTAATTACAAATATATATGAAACCTAAGTCCTGCAAACTTTCAACCCAGTACTTCAAAATCATGACACAAAAAGAAATGTAATACTCTGGGATTATAGTATTTAAATAGTTTCATATTCTTCTTTCATGGAAAATTATGGAGGCATGTGACAACTTCATACTTACTGAGAAAGCTAACACTACTGAATTTTCTTTTTATTTGTGTATCTACCACTTCTAAGCAAATGACATTAAAATATCTTCCTTGATATACTGATTCATAAGAAAACTGACTGAACCAGCCACAAAGTGTAACTATACAAAAATACTATACAAAACTATACAAAAACTCTAAAAACAAAACAAAAAAAACCCAGAAAAACTAGGAGTTCAGAGATGCTCTGCTTGATTTCCACTTGGAAGCTGACTGTTTCCAGGGTAAACTTGGCAATACTGGAACCAGGACTTTCTTGGCGCTGGTAAAAAGCTGTGCAGAACTCCGTCCCTGGAGCTAGAGTTGAGCCAGGACACTAGGATGCTCAGGAGACCAAGACACCTCTGTGTGCACTGGCTTCCCAATGTTCTTGAATGAATCACACAGGGCGTCACAACCTTGGCCCAAGGTAGCTTGGTATTAACACCAAAGGATCACGTCTCTGCCAATCTTAATGCAGCTTTGAAGTGAAATACAATGCTAAAACTTACCTAAGGATTATGTGAATAAAATACACATGATGGGAGAGTATACTGAAGTGTAACACAGATCACTTCGAAACTGTAATCCTTGTTAAGAACTCCTCATGTCCCACCACGGTAACAAATTAAAGCACATCCCACTCTCCATCCCCTCAGACTCATGAGAACACAACAGTCTTTGACTATTTTACAGTCTCCAAATCATGTTTTAAAACACTGTCAAAAACAAAAGCTTATGAATATTAAATACTTCAGAAAATAATTCCATCCACACTGTTGTGCCTAAAAAATAACAGAACATGAAATAGTACATATGAAAATTAAATTGGTACAAAAGAATGCATCACCACGATGCTTTACAACCAACTGCTTTCATGCAAGATTTTAAATTAATCAAATTTCTTTCTCTCCAAATAGCTGTCCAGCAAAAACAGACACCATAAAAAAGGCACTACTTACATATTGTTTATTTAAAAATAGCAATTATCTTTCAGAAAAGTGCAAAAAGCATTGGTAGAGTGATATGCTAAAATGTAATGTGAGAAATAACTACTATTATCAGTGGCTGATGAATGAGATTTGCAATACAAGTTAAATATGATTCCTTAAATGCAATCAACATACAAATTTTTAAATATAGGTATAAATTTGTTTTGGAGTTAACATATTAATGTGATAAAATCAGTTTCACTCTAATATAAAAAATAAAATTTCAAAATGGGCATTTCATTTAAGTAAAGGGATCTACTCAGATTCCAATGACCCTAGCCATTTTGAAGTTAATTTTCTTTTTAAAATGGTCACTTGAAATTTGTTTCCTTGGAGACCAAGAGTCCAAGTCCATCACAAAAGTTTCCAGGCTAGGCTCGGTGGCTCAGCCTGTAATCCCAGCACTTTGGGAGGCCGAGGTGAGTGGACTGCCTGAGCCCGTGGGTTTGAGACCCACCTGGGCAACTTGGCGAGACCTCATCTCTTCAATAAATCAGAAAAATTAGCTGGGCATGGTAGCATGTGCCTGTAGTTCCAGCTACTTGGAACGCTGAGCTGGAAGGATCGCCAGAGCCCAGCAAGTCGAGGCTGCAGTTGGCCGGGAGCGGCCATTGCATTCCAGTCTGGGTGACAGAGTGAGACTCCAACTAAAAAAAAAAACAAACAGTTTCTGGAAAGACTTCCCAACTATGGAGAGATATTTACAATACTGCAGAGTCAAGCTATCCTTCAATCCTTCTAGAAACCTACATTCTCAAAAAATGTCTAACTCACTGAGTCACACAAGAAATCCTCACTGAACAGCCAACCCAACAGTATTGACTTTTAAAGAAAATTTAACACTAACTGTACAATGAGCATTGGATAATATTTAGATATTGACACCAAATAGATTATGGCAGATAATATTAAAACTAGACATTATGTTAAAAGCAAAAGAGATTTGCCTTCAAACAGTTTTTTAAGATTCAAAAGATTTATTTGGAAAAATCAGCACAGGACAAAGATATCCTTAATAATCCGGCTCAGAGTATGTGAATATTCAGAATCTATCAAATGTAGGCGGCAATTCAGATTTCACAGAACATCAATGGTTTATACAAATTGAATGCCCTCACCCACCCACCCCCAAATATACTACTCTATCTACCCCTTATTGACATCACCTTTCACTATGCTTCTATCTTCAGGGCTATTCGCACAAACTAAAATGCAAAATCATTTTCATATTTAAATGACTAGGATTAGTTAAAGCAACGAAAGCATTACTGTTACAGCCATGTTTAATAACCGTAAGAGAATACTAATAACATTTTAAAATTATCCAAAATGATTTCTTTATTGAGATTAAGTAAACTACATAGATTTCACAGTACTATGAAATACTCATATTTAGCGAAAGTCACAGACACATTTTAACATTCAAAATGATGAGCATCATCACCATTCTAATCTACAAAGCCTATGAATAAAGAAAAATACAAAACCTCAAGTTTTACCAAAAAAAAGTGTTTAAGTCTACATACATTAACAGTAAAACCATTTCTTCCAGGTAACAAGTAAAAGTATAAAGGCATACCACTTAGTTTATTTTTTTCTGAATAGCCAGGAATGAGAGAATGTTTAATATCTACGACGCTTATTAGGGCCTTCAAAGTTGCCCCCTTGACTTCCTCTACCAAAGCCACCAGGACCACTACTGACAGGACCTACACCACTCATGGGTGCTTGAGGGGTTTCAGAACCTGCTCTGCTCCCCATGGGTGAGCCCATCTGAGATGGCGGTCCTTGAGGAAATCTATCATTGTGCTATGATACCACATGAGAAATATGAAGTCCATTTGGAACACGCCAAATATAAGTGACAAGAAAAATTGGCAAAATCCCAAGTGGTGGAGTCATGAAGTTCAGCAGAAAGTCCAGCAGAATCAGGATCACACATAGAAGGAAGAAAGGAGCAATTTAATTAGTTACTATGTTTTTAAAAAAGAAATAAAGCAACTGAAGATTTACATACTGCTAATGCTATGCCCCAATTTCATGAAGCAGAACTGACTGTATGACTTAAGCAACTGCTATCTTAAGCCTAATCAGTATTATAATACTACTGATTCTTTTTTTAAAAAGCTTATATTGCATAAAACTGTGATTTTTTAAGAAAAATATTTTTTTACAGGTAAACATTCTAAAAAGTTTAACATCACTGCTTGAAGACAGAAAGTGCTAATACAAATACGCAAAGAATTACGATTTCAATATAAAAATGTCTAAGGTACTTTTCTTGAAAGACTATTACTGAGAAAACAGATTTAGTTTTAAAAATTAATTTAATTATATGTATTAATAGCACAATGAAACAACTGAATCAAATATTTTTTAAAAACTTCACAATACACATTTATCTCAATGGCTGAAAAGACCTCCCTAAAGCACAGCAGTAAAATGTTAGGGCAAAAAAAAGACCAAGAGTGATATCTCAGTAAGGTTCAAACTTCAGGTAGAGGGTAAAAAATGGGACAGCTGATGTTATTTTATTCTACGTTACTATGGGCGATTATATGCTACATAAAAATTTAACCAAAGGAGTGTAAACTTTTACTACATTTTCGGACATCTTACTACAAAATGAAGCTTCTACAGAAGGAAACAAATGCACTAAGTGCATCATGAGCCATCTCTTCCTAGTAGATGTGCACTGCCTCTATCTCCCTGCACAACCTATCATTTAAAAAAATCCAACTGAAAAATATCCAATTTTTCAAAATTCTTACAAGACTGCATTTGAAGCAAATAAATAAAAAACTGATAAGCACTGCATTCATCAACTCTAAGACACATCATACACTTCTTTTTTTTTTTTTTTTGAGTTGGAGTCTCACGCTGTTGCCCAGACTAGAGTGCAGTGGCCGCTCCCAGACACCACAGCCTCGACCTGCTGGGCTCCAGCGATCCTTCCGCCTTAGCCTTCCGAGTAGCCGGAATTACAGGCATGCGCTACCACGCCCGGCTGATTTTTTGATTTATTGTAGAGATGAGGTCTCGCTGCCCAGGCGGGTCACGAACATACATTTCTTTTAACGTCTCTGATCAGAGGATTCACAGCTCATGGCATGTCTGAGTTTAACTGGCAGTGCTGTGTCTTTCTGAGCAGCAAAGGTGCCTTAAGATTTGATATGGCAGTGACAAGGCTGAAATGCCTATTCAACATATACAATAAACCAATTTTCCGTTGTAAATGTTATTTAGAACAAGCATTAACAAACACTAAATGAGAAAATGGTTTGCCTGTAAGTCCCCATTTATATAGTGAGGGGCTTTATAAGGGAAATGATAAAACATTTAATTCTTACTACTAGTATTCAAATATAATACAAATTACAGCTGAGATACCATGTTTTTTATATCTAACCCACACAAAGATATCTTCACACTCTCAGATCAAGACAAAAAGTTGTCTACTTTAAATTTAATAACAAACGTAATTAATAGTTCTGTGAAAAGAATGCAGCAATGTAGGTTTAGAATACACAAAAAAACTTTACTATTATTTTACAGATAATAGATAAAATAAATTATTTGAAATAAATCATTAAAGGTGATTATTTTTATCACAAATATTTATTAAAAACTGTGTTTTCACACATATTGGAATTTTGTCCCTACCAAAGGTAAGGAGTCCATACAGGAAAAGAACACAATCATAAAATACTTGACCACTGCATTGAATGCTGGTAAAAGGTAGCTACAAAGTAAAAGCACTGAAAACAACTGTAATTAGCATATGTATTTCCTATATACTGAGATACCATAGCATGCCACAGATGGCAGTCCTAATTTCTTGAGCTACTTAGAAATTATCATTCATAAATCAACATACAACTTCACAAATTTTTTTATTCATTTAATGTTGCTCTCTACTGCTGAAACAAATGATGCCAAATTATACTAAGTGTGAAGTTATCCTGGGGGCAGAAGTGGGTCTTAATATGATCAAAATAACGTGGATGATACATTACCACTGCTCCATTATCTGGCATCATTGGAGTTCCCATATTTGCAGCTCCTTCTGGTCCCATGGCAGGACCAGGACCCATTGGTGGGCCAGGAATAGTTCCTCTGTTGTTCATATTCATACCCATCATTGGAGGAGGACCTTGGTTACCAGCAGGTGCTGGGCTAAACGCATCTATGTAAAACAATCTATACTTAGAGCTGTCCTATCTTAGTTTAGCAAACAATAAAATCTTAGCAATACTTATGCAATCTATATAGCAAGACCATTATCAAAATAATTCTCCTTCCTTCAGAATGGGGCAGTCATTATCTACTCTGCAATAGAACATTACCTGCACTGTAGAATTTTCGTCCCCAAAACAAAATGTACATAAAATAAGTAAGGCAACTTTCAATTATACAAGGACATTTGAGACTGTAGGTTGAAGGTTTTAAAACTTCCCTATTGTTTGCTATAATCTGCTTTTAAACCAAATAATCCCTAACAATGATGATTATACTTTACAGTTTAAATGAATAAGCACTTACAAAACCATTTAAAAGTCATGGCTAAAAATATTAGCATGTAAATTATATTAAGTTGTGAGAGGATAAACTATTTCCTGCAAAATATGTGAAGATCACTGCAACTACCCTCAACTTTTATATAGTTACTGAATACCTCACAAAATTCTAGGAAGTAGCCTTTAAACTTAATATTGACAAATGCAATCTACACACCCTGCAAAAAAGATGATTCACCATAACAAAACTTTAAAAACAACTCCAACCAAATCCTGATAAAATATATTGGCATGGCTATCTTTCTGACATGCTGAAATTCTGGCATTGGGACAATTAGACATACTTCAAATTTTCTGATGAAAAAGATATACACCTATCTTATATTAGCTGCAATCGTGTTTGAGCTATAACACTTACATATATGAGATCTCAAAGGCAACATTTTAAGATGCTTTGTTTTTCCCTCCTAGAGGCTCAGACTTGCTTACCATTAAAAATTCATAAGAAAGACTGAACAAAACAGGGTTTTCTTCAAGTATTTGACTATGTAAGTAAATTTTCTAACAGTAAGAATCCAATTTCTCAAATATACATTACAAAAGGACTTTTAATTCAAGCCACAACTTGGCCTACTAGTTAAGGCAGCTGAACTCTCTATGGCTGAGTCCACAGAGCAACAGAGAGGAAGAAGGTTCACTCCTTGCCAATTCTTGGCTTTTCAAATCCAATCTCCAGGAACCTAGCAACTTCATAGGAAAGGAATTATTTCTTTAATCCCAAATGCTACTGCTGATAAATAATCTACACTTATCTAAAAATATTTCTTCTACTTCCTCAGAATAACTATAAATAGCCATTTTAAATAAATTTCCACAACCTAGAAATAAAAGGTAGAAAATAGTATCTAGAAAATGTCTTACCTCAATTCCCCCCACAAATCCAAATTAAGTTGTTTTTCCCCCTCTGTCTTTAGAAGAATACAACTGTTACACTGATGACTTTTAAATATAGCTATACAACTATGAATATAAAAAAAATAAAAATAGTATTTCCAACTATCAGCACTCAACTTAGAGTCTATTGTTTTTAAGAACTTACATCTTCCACCAAAAGCTATAAAATAGTCTTAAAGATATAAGAAATGTCAGCATTATCTGGTTACTTTAAAAGCAGTTTTCTAATCTGTTTTACTAGGTATACACACTAGTAAAACACCTGAAAATGTACAGCCACAAAGTAACTTGGTGGCATATGACAGGTTTATAGATTCAAAAACACAGCTGATGACAATCATTAGTAATTCTAGAAAACCATTATGACAAAGTCTCACATTGAACAAAGACTGAAGAACAAAAATTTAAACAGACTGGACTTTAGGAGAGTAAGTCCTAAAATATAAGTAGGATTCTCTAGTGAATATGACGTAATGAAAATTGTAAACTCTTTTTATTTCCTAACTAAATAAGGAATCTAAAGGCATGTTCTCATATTTCTTCTGCTAAAGGTGCTGTAATCAAGCAACCAATTTTTTCGGGATCTCTCTGCACCATCAGAAATGGTTGTACATTCTATGCCATTTTACCAGATTGGTTCTTTAATTATAAAAGCTTTTAAAATTACCTATAATCCACAATAACCTCTTACAATCCTTAAAAATACATGGATTATCTCAAACACCATCACAGAGTTTACTCTAAAAAAGACAAATACTGCTATCACTAGTACATAATTATATACTCAACTTTGTTTCATAATTTAGAACTTAATATACTCTTGGTTCACTAATTATTTCATGTATTCATTGAACTAACTTCATGAAGTTCTCTGAGGGCAAGTGTCATATTTCACACGTCCTTTGTATATATATACCAAAGATACTAAGTAATTACTTGTTGGTAGAAAAGTGATGAAGTGGCAGCAATAAATGATTCTAGGTTATCTTATTAGAAGCGGCAAAGAACTAACATCGGAGGTTTAAAGCAAAAAGCTGATCATGGAAAATGCTTATTCTACACATCTCATTTTAAGTTTCATTTAAGTTAAGTTTCAAAGCACATACTACATTTGTAAGTAGGTATGCATGTTATGTATACTGGATGATAAGGTATGCCATCTTTAGAACATGTACAGTTAAGTTACATAAAAGTTTTAATTTCATGACAGCTTTTGTGAGACAATTTAACTTAAAATGAATGTATAAAACTGAATTCATTATCCAATTTTAAAGTGTATGACATTTAATATCTCAAATTTGGGAAGGTCTCTGATACTCCACATTTATTTTTCCCTCCAGTTACATATTAGTACTACTTCCCTGAAAACTGGCTGCACAAGTCAATCAATATTAAAGTTACTAATGTAGGTACTTTCCTAAAAACTTTACATCAGCTCTAAAGATGTGTTAGCAAGACATATCTAATTTCCTTGAAAAGTCATAGAGGCCTCCAAATAGTGCAGCACTATGTACATGACTGTAGTTAAGTAAAAGAAGTTCAATATTCAGTGATTAAAAATAGATCCAAAGTCACACAAAAAGCTAGTTCGAACTAGAAATTTATAAAATGTTCTATGAAAGTTTATAAATACAACTCAGAAGCTATCAACTTCCAAAGTTAAAAAAAAAAAGCCAAACTGAAGGCATGAAATCTGATTTTAAAAGTACAAAGACAGAGTTGAATTACACCACACAGTGACCAGTTTTAGGTTGCATGAGAAAGCATAACACTCTTTTCTTTTAGCCTTCACAAAAGCCTATGAAAGCATAACACTCTTTTAGCCTTCACAAAAATTTTCTTCCTAAGCATGTATTTTTAATATAATTTTATTTTTTCTCAATTTAATAAATTTAAGAGTTTTCACCTTTGCAAGTGCTGATTCCATGTTTTCCTTTCTTACCAGTTACGTAGATACCACAAACAACATAAGCAGTTCCCCCCAAATTGCAAGTAAGTGACAGAAGCCTTCTGCTTCCAATCCCTACCTCCCATGTTTATTGCTCCACGGGGACCCATATCACCCATTCTCATTTCCTGTTCTCTCTGTAAGTAAACATAGTTGTCACAGTCAACCTATCGATCTTAAGACTTTACATTCCCCATCTAAAATCAAAAAGAAAAGAGTGAATTGGGACATCACTTTCCATTAAAAAAGTTGAAATTTTCCAACATTATTTACTTAATAAGAACACTGAAAAGAAATTTCAGTCTCCAATGCTTAATATATGAGCGCTTAGAGAATTCAGTTTGTATTGTAAGATTAGATTACCAATGATATCAGATTACATAAAATTTACTCTAGACTATTTAAAATTTTTTATTCAAAGAGACCAAAGACATGTGCCTAGATTTCAAGTAAAGAAAAATTTAATAATAATAACCACCAAAATGTAGTAAAAATAGTAATCCTCCTAGGTCAGTGAAGTCTTTAAACAAAAATGACTGTTATCCTTTATGTTGAAAGGTACTGAAACACAAAATGCAAACAGCCTTAGGGCACTAAGTTAAGAATAGTTACAATTTTCACTGCATAAATATTAAAACTCATTTTTGCATTTTTAATTACTCAAGAATTCTTCCATCTGAGGCGTACAGATAGCCTGTACACGCAATTATTAGCAGTTCAACATACACTGCTTTCATTAAACTGAGCAACGATTTTACTTGAAAATCTGAATGAAAGTCTTACACAATGGGAAAGTTCTAGAACAATACATTCTTGAGGTTATATCATATACAAATGATCGAAAAGTTTAAAATTTCATTACAAAAACTGCTTCCTAAAAACTCTTGACTTACCAATAATCGTTACATAGAATTAACTTAAATGAAATCTCTATTACTCAAGATAACATGAAGATCACAATTTCCACTTTGGTTTGATAACTGCTTCCAGTATCAGTGTGTTAAATGCAGCAATCATGAAAAATATTTCATTATGAGAAAAAAAATCAACAATGCTTCAAGAAAACATAATTATTTGACTTTTAAAAAGCAATCTTATTAAAATCTAAATATTTACCTAAAATTCCATTTTATAATATAAAATACTGGTGGAAAGTACCTATAAAGCTGGAAATAAAAGAAATAAAAGTCTATGATGAAAGTATAAATGCCATGAAGCAGCAAATGGCTCCCAAAACAACTGACCATGACCTGAATGGAGATGTCCAAAGGCAAGGTACAATGACTACAGCTAAGTCCAACAAAAACACTATCATAAAGAGACAAGTCGTTTTCTCACATTATTTAGAACAATTAAATGCCAAATCTTTCTAAAAGCTATTTTATTAACATTCCTAAATATAAATTTCTCTTCTAAAACTTTTGATCATTGCTGAATGCTATTATTATCCTGCAAAAATAGACTACAAGATAAAACTGGGAACTGGTCAAGCATTAAAAGAAACAATTTTAAAGAAAACCTATCACTACAGTCTATAAAACCAAACCAAACTGCCATTACCTGTTACTACGAACTCAGAAACTACTACAGATTCTCTGAACATATTGATAATGTTGAGATTATTTCAACACACTAAAAAATCCCCTAAGTATAGCTATAGCATCAACAGGATCCAGACAAGCATCCATAAGTAGTAGCAGACACCTGTTGCTGAGAAGGTGGTTGCACTCCGGTACTGTGGAGTAGAATATGCAGACTTCACAATCACGACTTTTTGGGAACACAAATCTGTATTTTTACTTCTGAATTTGCCTTGAGTATGAAAGATTAGGAATGCAACATCTAACCACTAACACCGGGCAGCTAGCACAGTCTTGTGGTTTGAGATGTCAGTTTTCAAAGACCCCTTCTACACCTTAAGGAGAGGTGCCCAACTCACTGGCAGGGAAAAGGAGCACGAATATCCTTTGTTACCATCTCTTCATTTGTTTGGTTTAACATATCACTTTCTGGAATAATACTGTTTAGCTCAATTATTCACAAAGTACTTTATTATTACTAAATGTTTTTATCATTAAGCAACATATTATTGTACTGAAGATATTTATGATTTTAGCTCAATGATTCAACAGTGGCCATTAGCGTTCCCCTTCTGGTGCTATATAAGTCAGTTCAAGTGCTAAAATACTTTTTTAAAAAATGAGATAATCAAAATATATTAGAACATTCTGTGCTAATATACCATATTACTACATTAAAATACCAACACATGCCGTACATTACAGCATTCTTCACTGACTATAAATACACTTGTATTTCTTAATGTTGACATTATCTTAAAGATGATTACTGAAAACCGTTTTACAAAACTTTATTCCTGAGTTTAAGAAAAAGAGATTTAAAAAAAAGAAAAAGAGATAGTATAATTTGACAACAGAATATTTTATAACTATTTTATAGAAGGAGCAAAAGTAGTTTTCAGCTTCCTAGTCATGTCTTCAGATTGCTACTTTCTAGAAATCCACTGCTACATACTTCTAGAAAAATGCAAAAGAGTTAGAGAGTGTATTAATTAAGGTGATTTTGTAAACTGAAATTGAGACAGTATTTATATCACTTAAACTTGTCAAATACCAACAAGGACAATCACTTGAAGAAGTTCACCACAACAGTGGAATGCAAGGCTCAAATCTCCCCTGTAAATTACATTTAATACGTTTCAGATTAGAACTAGTACATAATAACAGTGATATTTTTGCACATTTAAATGAGGTTTTATTACTGTACCAAAAATTAGGAGTGGTGGTTTAAGCTGAAACAACTTGTTTGTACCCAACACCTCAAAAGTCTGCAGTGCAATAAAATAAAATTCTGATTAAACCTCAGTTTTAAATTACTGATTAAACACTATAAGCAAATCTACTATTAACACATTTTAGAGATAATAAAACTGAGACACAACTGCTAAATAAGTTAGTCAAGGTCACACAGATAATAAGTGGTTGAGTTAGCCTATACAATTCTCCTACAATGGCATTCGTACAATTTTGACCTTCACAAGGTTCCTTCATTCTTCAAGAATTCCAAGACTTGAAACTTAAAACAAAACACAGGATTTTTAACTTATAGTGTTTATAGGACCGTGTGCCTTCCCATGAAACAATTACACACGTGTATTCCTGAAAGCTTGTAATTCAAATGTATTTAACATATGATGAAAAATGGAAGCACACCATGGCAGATTCCCAGAACCGCACAACCACAGACCACTCGATGACGACAGCAGTTCTCAAAGTCCAGTCCACAGAGTGCTAGGAGTCCCCAAGATCTTTTCAGGAAGTGCACAAAGTTAGAACTACTCCCTGTTTCATTAGCACCAAGACATACTCAGGTTTTTCACTATATCAACATTCACTACCTCAGATGGTGCAAATGCAATGGCTGGGAAAAGTTCCAGTGTTTTATGACAAACCAAGGAACTGGCCCCCAATCTTTACTGATAATCATTATATTTGCAATGTGCATGAAATTAAAGTTTAAAATTTGCAACTGCAAATTGAATACAGAACATTTTTTTCTATAAAAACCTCTATCCTTGGGAAAGTGCCTTTTCTATGTTATACAAAACAAGACTTATGCATAAAGCATGTCAACTGCATTCTGAAGGAGGATTTCTATGTCAAGAAAAAGCTGCGTGCCATATAGCCCACTTTTTTCATGAGGGAAGACTTTTAATTGAGACACCACTATCTAACAAACTATATTAACTTGCCAGACATTTTCTAATGACATCGATATTAAGAAATGGGGTTTCAGTCAGGCACAATGACTCATGCTTACTTGTAATCCCAGCACTTTGGGAGGCCCTGACGGAAGAAATCCCTGCCTACACATTACAGTGAGACTGCGCCTCTATAAGAGAATCAATAAAATAGCCAAGCATGGTGGAAGCTGTAATCCCAGCTACTCGGGAGGATGAGGCAGAGGACTGCCTGAACCCAAGAGATCAAGGATGCACTGAGCCATGTTCTGCCACTGTACTCCAACCAGGGCAATAGAGGGAGACCATGACTCAAAAAAAAGAAAGGTGGTTTGTCTTTAATTTGGTAAAATATATTAACATTTTGATAATTTTCCTAGGTTAATGGATCAATATTTCTCTCCTGATTAGTATGTTACAAAACCATGCATGGGAGCTAGGCATGATGGCTCATGCCCATAATTCCAGAACTTTGGGAAGTCAAAGTGGGAGGATCACAAGAGTCTTGGAATTCGAGACCAGCCTGGGCAATACAGTAAACCTTGTCTCTACAAAAAAATTTAAAAATTAACGGGGCATGGTGACACGCACCTGTAGTTCCAGCTACTCCAGAGACTGAGGTGGCTGAGGCCAGGAGGTCAAGGCTGCAATGAGCTGTAACTGTGCCACTGCACTCCATCCTGGGCAACACAGTGCGACCCAACTCAATCAATAAGCCATAGGCAAAAAAATCAATTCAAAATGCTGAATAGACCAATGAATTTTAATGCCAAAGAGTACTTTTAAGGTGCTGCAGCTTAAGTTGTATTATCAAAACTATCTGCCATTATCTGCCAAGGTTATTAATATACTCCTCCCATTATCACTTATCCATGTAAAGGCAGGTTTTCTTTCTTTTTTGTGGAGACAGTGTATCATTTTGCTGCCCAAGCTTGAGTGTGAAGGCACAATCACAGCTCACTGGAACCTCAAAATCTAGGACTCCAATGAGCTTCCCACCTCAGTCTCCCAAGATGTTGGAATTACAAGCATATGTCACCATCCCTGGCTAATTTTTTTTTTAATTTTCTGTAGAGACAGTGTCTCACTGTTGTGAGGCTAGCATCAAACTCCTGGCCTCAGCCTCCCAACAAGCTGAGAATACAGACATGAGCCTCCATATCAGGAAAAAGCAAGTTCTGTTCATGTATTTTAATCAAACACACTTTTTGCAATGGATGGAATGCAAGAGTAAATATGGAAAGCCAGCCATTATCTATAGAGCAGAACATTACAAAACTTAAAACAGTACCGTTCTTCCCAATACCTTGCAGTTGAACATTAAAGACACTGACAAAAGGGTAAGGTCACAATTCTGTGCTCTGTAACACAATTTCCCAATTTCTAACATGGTAAATATCAATCTGACCTAAGAAAAAGCACTTTACAGTCCTTAAAAATTTTAGATATAGTAAAAGGATCTGGAAGCCAAAAAGGTTGAGGACCACTGTTTTTAAAGTTCCAGTCAGTATTCTTTCCTGAAAATATAAAATATCACAAAGCTGTACGAATGTAAATTGACTTAACCAGTATTTCTCAAGTGTGAAAAACATGCCACTATTGGCACATGACATTGTTTTATATAGAACATAAATATGCTGCTCTTCAATATTTAGAACTCACAGTATCAAGATATAGAGTGAGCATCCCTAGTCCAAAAATCCCAAATCCAAAACTTTCTGAGCACTGACATGACGACACCCCAAGTGGAAAAGTCCACATTTGACCTCATGTGATGGGTCAAAGTAAAAATGTTTCACAAGCAAAATTATTTAAAATGCTATATAAAATTACTTTTAGTTATGTACATGGTATACATGAAAAATGAATAAATGCTGTTTTTAGGCACAGGTCCCATCTCCAAGAGACCTTTTGTATATGCAAATGTTTTGTATATGCAAAATCCAACAACAACAACAAAAAACACAATCAGATATACTTCCAGTCCAAAGCATTTTGGATAAGGGATATTCAACCAGTGTTTTTTAAGGTAGCCTAATTTAAAGGAATTTTGCAGCACATAGGTAAGGCAAAATAAAGTGTAGTGTGATTATCTAAACCTGAGGACACACTGAGCTAATAAAAGCAGCCATAACTGCTGGGGTGCGGTGACTCAGGCCTGTCATGACAGCACTTTGCGAGGCGGAGACGAGAGGAATGCCTGAGCCCAGGGGTTCAAGACCAGCCTGGGTAACTGGCAAATCTCTACAATAAATCAAACATTTTAGGAAGTAGTGGCGGACGTCTGTGGTTCCAGCTACTTTGGCGGAAGGCTGAGATGGAAGGATCGCCTGAGCCCAGCAGTGGCCATGAGCATGCCCCTGCACTCCAGCCTGGGTGACAGACAGAGTGAGACTTCAACTCAAAGGGAAACAAAACCCAGTTATAACAATCTCAATTAGAACATTTTACTATCAATAATAAGATGCACTCTTCTAATATGCTGATAAATCCAAATTCTTATTTGAATGAACATAGTCTTAACATGTCTTAACAGCCATAATCAAAATACTTCTGAAAAGAAGTCTCTAAAAAATGTGTAGGAATCACCATGCACCATTTAGATTCCATGTCTCAAAAAAGAAAGCGCCAAAAATAACAATATAAAACATTTAAATCCACTAAAAACTGTAATTCTCACACATAAGTGGACCCTGAAAAACTATAATACTAAAGGAAAGGGATGGGCAATAGTGGGAAACTGTGGGGAGGGGGGGTGGAATTGGCAGGTTGAGGGAAACTGCAAGGGGAGGGAGGGCACACCTCATCAAAAAAGGTCCTTGCATAATTAGCATTTGTATCCCTATCCCTCAATTGTACCCCCCATCTTCATAATAAAAAACAAGTTTTAAAATAAAAATAAAAGTAAAAACTGTATAATTCTAGAGAAAAGTATAGTAAGTTCTGGCAAGTTAAGCACTAGTATTCAGTCTTTGTATCATTAAATATACCTATAAATTTCCTTACTATCACAATGGGGATTTAAAAAAATAAAAATTTTTAAAACCAAAAAAAACCAAATTACATACTGCCCTTGAAAATACTTTAAAATTAGCAAACTACATTTTATTACCTTTTCCCCAAGTAGAGAAGTTTACATAAAAGAACCGTAAAGTTATTAACTAGTCACACTTTCATGAGAAAGATTAAATAAAAACTGTTAACATCCAGAATATTAACTAACAAACCCAAAATATTTGGATATAAAGAAAGGAACAGACTGGAACAGTGGACCATGCCTATAAACCCAGCAATTTGGGAGGCCGAGGTGAGAGAATTGTCTGAGTTCTGGGATTCGAGACCAGCCTGGGCAACTTGGCGAGACCTCATCTCTACAATAAATCAAAAAATTAGCCAGGCATGGTGGTGCATGCCTGAAATTCCAGCTACTTGGAACGCTGAGGCAGAAGGATCGCCTGAGCCCAGCAGGTCGAGGCTGCGATGGCCATGAGAGTGCCACAGCCCTCCAGCCTGGGTGACAGAGTAAGATCCAACTCAAAAAAAAAGAAAAAAAGAATGGAGCAATACACAACTACACAAATTTTTAAAAAACAAGTATTTTTAAAACTAGAGATAAGGCCTTTTGCCAACAAAGTATCCACTCATGAAAAAAGTCTCAGCATATAGAAGGGCACATACCAGCAAATTATTCTTTTAAAATAAAAGTAGGCCAGGCGCGGTGGCTCACACCTATAATCCCAGCACTTTGGGAGGCTGAGGTGAGAGGACTGCCAGAGCCCACAGGTTCAAGATCAGCCTGGGCAAACTGGCGAGACCTCATCTCTACAATAAATCAAAAAATTAGCCAAATGTGGTGGCACACACCTGTAGTTCAGCTACTTGTAAGGTTGAGACAGAAGGATCGTCTGAGTTCAGCAGGTCGAGGCTGCAGTGGCCAAAAGCGTGCCACTGCACGTCAGCCTGGGCAACAGAGAGCGATGCCAACTCACAGATAATAATAATAAAATAAAAGTAAACAGACTGGACACAGTGGCTCACACCTCTAATCCCAGCACTCTGGGGAACCTGAGGCAAAACGAATGCCTGAGCCCAGGAGTTCAAGACCGGCCTAGGCAACATAGTGAGACACTGTCTCTATAAAAAATTTTAAAAAGTAAATAAAGGTTGGGCACAGTGGCTCACGCCTATAACCTTAGCACTTTGAGAGGCTGAGGTGAGAGGATTCCTGAGCCCGTGGGTTCGAGACTGGCCTGGGCAAACGAGGCTAGACCCCATCTCTACAACAAGTCAAATATTAGCCGGGCATGGTAGCACACGCCTATAGTTCCAGCTACCTGGAAGGCTGAGGCAGAAGGATTGCCATAGCCCAGTAGGTCGAGGCTGCAGTGGCCGTGAGCCTTACCACTGCACTTCAGCCTGGGAAACAGAGTCCAACTCAAAAAAAAAAAAAGAAGTAAATAAAATGTTTAAACTAAAAAGCAAAAAAAAGACACTTTCTCATTAATATAACTCAAATAACAGCATGTAAATGTTCCAATCTAACCAATAGAGAAAGCTTGAAAAATGTAACTGTTTTTGTTTTCTTTCTCTAACTTGTTTTTTTTTACTCAGAATCTCTCTCTGTCACCAGGCTGGAGTCCAGTGGTATGATCATGGCTCACCACAGCCTCAACCTCCTGTGTTCAGGCAATCCTTCTATCTCAGTCTCTAGGGTGGCTGGGACTACACGAACGTGCCAACAAGCCTAAGATTTTGGAGAGGGGGGGAGGTAGGGACTAGGTCTCACTATGTTGTCCAGGTTGGTCTTGAACCCCTAGGTTCAAATAATCCAACTGCCTCAGCCTCCCAAAGTGATGGGATTACAGATTTGAGCTCTCAGCCAGAAAACTGAACATTTTAAAATCAGGCAGTTAAAAAGACAATGATTTGTAAAACATACTACTCATTGTTAGATAAGGACAGGAAAAAGTTTTAAAAACGTAAGACTATCTTTAAATATAAATATTTTCACCCATGAACTGTTAAAATGAAACTTTATATCATATTTCATTAGAAAACTACAAATTAAAATGAGATAGAGGCAACCCCCTTGGGTCCCCTGCCACTGTGGGAGCTTTTCTGTCCTATTAATAAATCCTGCTAAAGAAAATACTGAATAAAAATAAAATGAGATAGCACTACATACATATTAGAGAGGCCATAACCTAAAACACTGACAAGTGCTGGCAATGATGTGGAACAAGAAGAACTTTTTTTATTCATTGCTGATAGAAATGCAAACTGGTACAGCCATTTTTGAAGACAGTTTGTCAGTTTCTTATAAAACTGAACAACTCTTAACAGCTGGTACAGCAATATTGCTCCTTATTACCCAAAAGAACTAAAAACTTATGTTCACATAAAAACCTGAACATGAATGCTTAACTGGAGTTTTACCTATACGTGCTAAACTGGCAGCAACCACAATGTCCTTCAGTAGGTGGATGGTTCAAGTGTGGTACACCTAAAAAATGGAATATTAATCGGCACTACAACAAAATGAGCTCTCAATCCATGAGAAAAACATGGAGAAATCATAAATGCATATTACTAGGCGAAAGAGGTCAGTCTAAAAGACTACATACTGTATGATCTCAACTACACGACATTCTGGAAATAGTAAAACTACAGTGACTGTAATGGGTCAGTGGTTGCCAGGAGAAGAGGAAGGGTTGAAGTAGCAGCATGCAGAGGATTTTCAAGGGGTAAAAACAACCCTGTCTGACACTACCATGGTAGACATGTCATTACACGTTTGCCAAAATTTTCAGAATGTATGCCAAGAGTGAACTTAAAGGCAATTTGTGGACTTGGGTTTACAAGGATTTGTCAATCTAGGTTCATTGATTGTAGCCAACATATCACTTGAGTTCAAGATTTTGATAGAGGGACAGGATGCACTCATGTTGGGACAAGGAAATCGGAAATCTCTGTATCTTCTGTTCAATCATGCTGTGCACCTAAAATGGTCGTAAAAATTAAAGTCCACTTTTAAAAAATGAAAATTGGGCCAGGCTCAGTGGTTCAGCCTGTAATCCCAGCACTTCGGGAGGCTGAAGTGAGTGGACTGCCTGAGCCCGCAGGTTCAAGACCAGCCCAGGCAACTTGGCAAGACCTCATCTCTACAATAAATCAAAAATTAGCCGGGTGTGGTAGCGCGCACCTTTAATTCCAGCTACTTGGAAGGCTAAGACAAAAGGATCATCTGGGGTGGCTGTGAGTGTGCCACTGCACTCTAGCCTAGGCCACTGAGTGAGACTCCAACTCCAAAAAAAGAAAAGAAAACTGTAAAAATGTTTCCTTTCGAATACTCAATTATATATTTTTTTGTTTTAGAGAGACAGGGTCTCAGCCAGGCGTGGGGGCTCAAGTGTGTAATCCCAACACTTTGAGAGGCCGAGACAAGAGGACTGCCTGAGCTCAGGGGTTCAAGACCAATCTGGGCAAGTTGGTGAGACTTTGTCTCTACAAGAAATCAAAAAATAAGCCAGGTGTGGTGGCACGCACCTGTAGGTCCAGCTACTTGGAAAGCTGAAGTGGAAGTATTGTCTGAGCCCAGCAGATCGAAGACGCAATGGCTATGAGCGTGCCACTGCACTTCAGCCTGGGCAACATAGTAGGACTCTGACTCAACAAAAAAGAAAAAAAAGGAGATGCAGGGCCTCACTATGTTGCCCGGGCTGAAGTGATCCTCCCGCTGTAGCCTCCTGAAGAGGTGGAACTGCTGTCAGGCACTACCATGCCTGGCTAATTACACATTAATTTATACTGTAAAGATTAGTCATTAAACAAAAGTAGCTGTTACTTGTGAAATACCAGCTCAGAAACAGAAGCAACAATAAAGAGAAGTAGGGGGACTTATTGGGCTCATTAATTTGACATATCTCTCAAGCCAGATACATTCAACAATGTGTTTTAGCCAGGCTCGGTGGCTCAGCCTGTAATCCCAGCACTTTGGGAGGCTGAGGTGAGTGGATTGCCTGATCTTGAGGGTTCGAGACCCACCTGGGCAGACGAGACCTCATCTCTACAATAAATCCAAAAAACAAAAATCATCCGGGCGTGGTAGCGTGCGCCTGTAGTTCCAGCTACTCGGAAGGCTGAGGCGGAAGGATCGCCAGAGCCCAGCAGGTCAAGGCTGCGGTGGCCGGGAGTGGCCACTGCACTCCAGTCTGGGCGACAGAGTGAGACTCCAACTCAAAAAAAAAAAAACCAATGTGTTTTGAAAGGCGGCCACCACAGCCTCAACCTGTTAGGTTCAAGGGATCTCCTGCCTCAATCTTCCAAGCAGCTGGAAACACAGGCATGTGCCACTACGCCCAGCAAATTTTTATGATTTATTGTAGAGACGAAGTCTTACCATCTTGCCAGGTTGATCTCGAATCCTTGATCTCAGGCAATCCTCTCGCTTCCACCCCTCAAACTGCTGAGATTACAGGTGTGACCACTGTGCCTGGCATACACAAACTGAGTTTTCATTTATTTCTTTTTTTAAGAGATGGGGGTCTTAGTACGTTGTTCAGGCTGGCCTCGAACTCCTGGGCTGGGACTACAGGTGAGTGCCGAGGTACCTGGATCTTGAGATTTATTTTTAATTTATGTAACTGAGGACATTTTTACGATTATCATTTTGAATCGTCATGGGAAGTTCTTTCTGAAAAGATGCTTTTAAAGGCTAACATAAATTAATAATATTTAATTATTCTTCGAATTTCGATATTTTACCCAGAATGCCTAGAAAAAAGAGCAATGACATTAGCTACAAGACAAACAATACTATTAATAAAATCTTACCAAAATTTACATAATACCAGGAACTGTTTGTATTTCTTTTTTTTTTTTTTAGTTGGAGTCTCACTTTGTCACCCAGGCTGAACTACAGTAACACACTCAAGGTCACCGCAGCCTCGACCTGCTGGACTTAGGTGATTCATCTGCCTCAGTCTTCCAAGTAGCTGGAACTATAGGCACGTGCCATCTAATTTTTTTATTTATTGTAGAGATGAGGTCTCAGCAAATTACCCAGGCTGATCTCGAACTAGTGCACTCAGGCAATCCTCTCACCTTGGCCTCCCAAAGTGCTAGGATTACAGACTTGAGTCATTGCGCCTGACCTGTTACGTATTTCTTTATCCAAAAACTCTTTCTTATCTAATAATTTCCTGACTAAAGTTAAACCACAGTCATGACTGATAGGTCAAGGTATAAAAGGTGAAACAAAAGAACATAAAATGCACAAGAATCAATTCCAAACTGGTCTCATCAACAGAAAAAAAGCAGTGAAAGAAGAAAATAAGACATATAGGAGCCAATGTATGAGGAATTAAGTACATACTTTATGGAGAAGACCATCCTTTTCTGTTTGTCATACTAAGTATTAAATTATCTTAATAATTTACCAGAAATATTGAAATTCCGACAATTAATTCAAAGCAATAGATTCAAACACAGTAATATTTTAAATATTTAAGTGGTACCACAATAAAAAGTTATTCAAAGTTTGCAATTATTAAAAAAACTATATAGCAACCATATCAACTGTTTAAAATCAGTATGAAGAAAAAGTAGTAATATGCCAAATGAAGACATCACCTTATGAAAGACATGGTAAATTTACAGCCAAGAAAATCAGGGTTTGAAACACAGTGTCACAAAATACTAGAAAACATAGTTGAGATAAAGAAGCAAACTTACCCATATACTTTCAGTTCTTTAAAATTTTTAAATCTTTAAAAGTTTGTAATTATACTGTCAATCTAACTTAAATGCATCTTATCCATACAGCATGCTTACAAGCCCAAGTTCCTATACCATACCACTAGTTAGTTGGCAGTCAAATAGATAGTGACAATATCTTTTTTTAGTTTTAGTATAAAACTCCGACATTTCAGATGATACTACAGAGTTGCATAGCTTCAATATGAAGTATAAGAAATCTAAGATACTGGTCTAAAAAAGCATTTACTTTCTAAGATCAACATGTAGAACTCCTTCTTGTAAGGTGACCTCCAAATACACTAAGCAAGTCACAAAGCAGAAGTAACAAGTGTTTATGCCTTTCTAGGATGTTATTAATTCAAACTCTCCAACAATTAAGCAAAATTCTTATTAATTATATTACACATATTACATATTGAACACGACCTGTTTACTTTAAACCACTTTTCACCAGTCTTGATTTCTCCAATTCTTACACACACACACACACAAAAGGTTATTAACTAAAAGTAACATGTTATCATTCTGACCAAAAATTATTAGAACTTACCAGTTCAAGTGAAAAGACATGGGGCATACCTATAACACAACAGGAGTAATAAATGAATCATGTCAGTTTAAATGACAAGTTCTACACAGTGCCAAGACTACTTGGCAACATCCTGAACACTCTTCAGTAAGTAATTTCTTTCTCTAAACTCTCAGAATGTGTTGGCCATGTCTCTTCACAAATTCTGTGGACATGCTCAGTGCGAGTCCTCTATCCTCTATAGTGCGCAGCACTAGGTTCTGCACACAGAACACAGTGAACATGTTTTTCTTCCTAACTGAAAATTTCCAAGTCTTCTTGTAAGTTTAATACTCTGAAGGAATATTTGAGGGGATCCACATATTGAAAAGTTAGTTAGGCGTGCTGAAAACCAACCAAAATAAATGGTTGATTACTGGCTACTTTTAAAAATGGCTCTTCATTATGTGATTCCATTATGAAATTATAAAAAATACATCAGTGGCTGGGCCTCAATGCCACCTGTTTTCCAAAATGTCAAATGTGGAACACCTCTGGTATTTGTATTCAGTAAACACCAAGGTTGGTTGTCCATGGAGAACACTGAAAACCACGACTGAGAAAGGCAAGACCTCGAGTGCCCTAATTCTCTCAGCTTACATGGAAGCGACTGTAATAGGACGAACATGAAACTGTGACTTCAAAAAACTTAGAGACGCAACTAGTGGAAAACAAGGTTAGAAAAAAATTTGAATAAAACTTAAGTAGTAAGCTGGGCTCAGTAGCTCAGCCTGTAATCCTAGCACTTTGGGAGGCAGAGGCAAGTGGATTGCCTGAGCCTGCGGGTTTGAGACCAGCCCGGGCAACTTGGCGAGACCTCATCTCTACAATAAATTAAAAAACAGTCAGGCACAGTAGCGCGTGCCTGTAGTTCCAGCTACTTGGAAGGCTGAGGCAGAAGGATAGCCTGAACCCAGCAGGTCGAGGAAGCGGTGGCCTTGAGCGTGCCACTGCACTCTAGCCTGGGTGGACAGAGTGAAACTCCAACTCTGTCCAAAAAAAAAAAATTAAGTGGTAGAAAGAAATATTAAAAATGAGAAGGGTCACAGCCATGATGAGGAAACACAGGGAGTAACACATGAGCTCAGGCTGCACCGACGTTCTCCACAGGAAAAAGAAGTATTCTGGATGATGAATGTCTCTGAAACTCTAATGAAAGACAAAAAGACACAAGAGCCACTAATAAGACACAGAAATAATAAAGGACAATTAAGAGTTTTCTGATAAAGTGTGCAAAGAGTATAAGAGACTCAATAATCATTTCTACCTGGTCTTTCAGAAAAGACTGGTAAATGGCCGGATGCGGTGGCTCAAGCCTATAATCCCAGCATATTGGGAGGCCAAGGTATGCAGATTGCCTGAGCCCATGGATTCGAGAACAGCCTAGGCAACTTGGCAAAATCTCATCTCTACAATAAATCAAAAAATTACCCAGGCATGGTAGCGCGCGCCTGTGTTCCGGCTACTTGGAAGGCTGAGGCAGAAAGATCACCTGAGCCCAGGAGGGCAACACTGGGATGGCGGTGAGTGTTACCACTGCACTCCAGCCTGGGTGATGGAGTGAGACTCCAACTCAAAAACAGAAAAAGAAAAACAGGCCGGGCACGGTAACTCAAGCCTATAACTCCAATACTTTTAAAGACTGAGGTGAGAAGATTGCCTGATCCCTCGGGTTCAAGACCAGCCTGGAGAACTTGGCAAGACCTCTTCTCTACAATAAATAAAAAAAATTAGCTGGGCATGGTGATGCATGTCTATAGTTCCAGCTACTTGGAAAGTTGAGGTGGAAGGGTCACCTGAGTCCAGCAGGTCGAGGCTGCGGTGACTGGGAGCATGCTACTGCCGCCCTCCAGCTTAGGTGATAGAGTGAGACTCCAACTCAAAAAAGAAAAAAAGACTGCTTAATAAGAATGTGAAAACAGAGAGGAAAAAAACCACCCACTAAGCGCATATACTTATTGTGACCACACATCCCCATTTTACACCTGCTGTGAAAAGTATTCTAAATAGTATTCATACTCATTTGTCCCAGTTAGGATGAAAATATTTAAACTTTCCCACATGTGATTAGATATTACTGCAACTCCTAAATAATCCTTTTGAGAAGTTTTCAAACACCTCAGTACCTGGTAACATCGACATATATCTTCACCACAAATATATCAAAATGTGAACAAAATTTACACATCTCTTTGTTTTTGTTGGATCACAAAAGTCTAAGTCAAGTTCCGGCTATGTACTACCTGTACTCAGTAGTTGGTTTGCAATAATCAAATTATTTTAGTAAACAAAAGAAAGCATTTACCACCATAACTGATACAACTAGAATACATGGGACTCCACTGCAATATTGGGGTTATTATCCATTTTGATTTTCACCTATATGTTCAAACCACTGGGAGCAGACCTCTATTACACCAGTAATAGGTAAATCTGCTCGGCAGGTCACATCCAAATCTGAAACCAAATCTTACTGCAAATATTTCTCCAGTTAGTTCATCAGCTGACAAAGAAATCATAAAAATCCCTTGTACAAATGTGTCCTTTGTTTTAATGCTTCAGGTGTTTAGACTTAAAAAAAAATTTCCTACTACAGCATAAACTTATTGGAGTTAAAAGAAATTGTAGGAAAAAAGTGATGACTGCGTGGAAACCATAAAATTGTAACTTCTAAAACTTCATAAACCATTTAAGAAAATAACTTTCTACCTATTTATTAGTAAGTAGCAATGGAGAGCATTTCTCTCTGCCAGCACCACTTAATGGAAATTTTTTATTGGCTGAAATTTGTTTCTTAGTTTTGTGCATGGCACACCAAGGAAAGTCAGATTACAATTAAGTCAAGGGATGATTAAGAAAAATAATACCTGTTCAGGAAGCAGAAAAAGACACTGCCATAAAAAAGTGACTGGCTACATAACAGGCCAAAGTTGACGGTACTGATCAAGAGGGGACACTTTGTAAAACGACAGTGTGTTACAGCTCTACTGACTAGAAACTCCAAGGTTTCAGCTGTGGGGCAGACACTGGACCATTCTTCCCACAACATTTCCTCCGCTTTAAGCCGTGACTACCAATGAACTTTCTGGAAGTTAATCTGGATTCCTCAGGAACCCTGGATCTGTGCTCAGTGAGCCTTCTAAAAACACTGGAAAAGAAGATATAAATCAGTAACTTTGCATTGCAATTCACAAATTCTACGGGTTTGGTTATAAGTCACTTTTTATAAATTCCCCCAATTCTCAGGCTAGCTCTAAATCAGGAGCCAGCTAACGTGCTTGGTAAAGGGCCAGATGTACACATTTGCGGGTTGGTAGGCCATACAGTCTCAATACAGTTTTAAAAAGTGTCATACTATTCAAAACAGCCTCTATAGAGCAAAGCATCCATAAACAAACCGCAAGACTACTGTGTTACAATAAAATTTTATTTACAAAAACAGGCAGTATGTGAATTGAGACTGGCCTAGTATAGTATGTCATCCCCTGCTCTAGATGACAAAATTAAATGACTAAAAAAGTAACTCAGAAATTGAGACAATCTCTTCTGCATATATAGTCTGAAAGCCCAATTCAAAGTTACCACATCCAAATTTCACAGTGTTCACAAAGAATGCCATGCTGTTTAAATTGTTCTGAACACAGACATGTGGCTGGGGGCAGTGGCCCAAGACTGTAGTCCCAGATCCTTGAGAGGATGAGGTTAAGAATGACCTGAACCCAGGAGTTTAAGGCCAGTGCTATGATCACATCTGCACTCCAGCCTGGGCAACACAGTGAGTACCCTGTTCCAAAATAAATAAGCAAATAATTATGTTCTATAGGCACCTTGCCCATGTTGACCCACACTCAAGCGAGTCCTCCACTAACACTCCCCAGGCCTAAAAATCATCAGCTACTACTATTCTCATTTCACCATGTCTCATTTCAATACACAGTCAGTGGTTTTCAAATTTTACTCATAAGAAGAATAAGCAAGCTTCAGAGGTTTCCAAAATTCAGATGCCACAATCACAGCCCAGATATACTGCATTAAAATATTTCATGGACTGGGTCTCAGGCATTCTTTTTTTTTTTGAAAGTTCCACAGATATGTTACAAGGTTCAAAATGACTGGACTTGCTGGAAAATGTGATTAAAAAAAAAATACATCACAATCTACTTGAATCACAAAACAGATCAAATTCTAAGTGCATGATCTAGCAACCTACAATTTTTTAAAGCTGTTTGCTATGTAGAAATGAAAAACGCTGTCCTGCCAGGTACAGCCTACAGTCTTAGCTATTGAGGAGGCTGAGGAAGGAGGATTGTTTTAGCTCAGGAATTTGAGTCCAACCTGGGGAACACTGCGAGACCTAGTGACAAAAAAAAAAAAGTTTAAAAAATGAAAAACACTGTCCTTGCAAAAGGCACACTAGCCTATGGCAACACTTCCTTAATGTTTCTGGACTAACTATTTCATAGTACCAGGGGAGCCACAATGTAACATCTCAGACAAAGAAATACAACTGGGCCGGTTCACGCCTGTAATCCCAACACTTTGGGAGTAGAAGTTGAGAGGACTGCCTGAGTCCAGGGGTTTGCAATCAGTCTGAGTCTCAAATATGGAAAATACTGTAGAGATTTTGTCTCTACAAAAAAAAACTGGCCAGACGTGGTGGCACTCGCCTGTGGTTCCAGCTACTTGGAAGGATCGCCTGAGACCAGCAGGTCGAGATTATCGACAGAACAGATATGAAGGGCTGTTCCTTTCATTACTGAAAAAGGAAACATCAATATTTACCATACCAGAAAAAGAAAATTTCTCAGATTTAAAATTAAGTAGCATACAATTTAAACACTGACATAATTTTCCTAAATAAGGTACTTCATAACTAAATGACACAATTACTAAAACTAGAGTAAGACTGACATTTGAATGTTTCTAGCACATTAACATTTTCCCAATAAGCAAAGTTTACTCCAAGAAACTGCATAAATAAGTATTAGAATGATAGTCTTCCATTTATTCTGACGCAGATATTTTCCACAAAGACTGGTACACCATTTTACTTCAATGTTTAAACTACTTAACCTACAATAAGTGAAGCAAGCTAATATGAAAACAATCACAAGAAAATTATAAAATACCTCATAAGATTTTAATTGTTTCCAGAATAATAGCTTGTAATGCGTCCAACAATTGTAACAAGCAGAGAATTTCAACGAAGTAAATGCCGCCTAGAAAATGGTCAAATACAATCTACACTATGGTAAAGATAAACCTAAATGCAAAAAAAGCACAGTGTAAAAAATGTATACATTCTTAAATCACTCAAGTATGTTATTCTACAACAGTAAAAATATCCTGTTTAATTTATGGTTATGACTAAAATTATCAAGTCTGACTTCTAAGGAAATATAAAGTATTAAATTGGAATGACAGCTTCTAATCAATAATGTACTAACATATCCTTGAAACTGTTAAAAACATAATATTCCCATGTGTGTCATCAAATTATGATAAAGTTGAAGGCTGACAAAGAAAAATATGACCAGATATGATGACTGTTTTCCTTCATCCTCTGATACATCAAGAAAAATTATTATTTAAGACGTAAAATATGTAAACCAATATTTGTACTGCTAAGTTTCAAAGAAAGTCTGCTTTATTCATTACTTGGGCAAGCTGAACACTTACCATCAGATTCCTCCCTTTAAACTGAACAGTGAAAGAGAGAAAGCACATAAAAGGGCCTAATTTCAAAGCTTTAAACAAAAAAAAGCAAAAAACAAGGATTAAAATTGTTTAACAATTTTCTACAAAGACAGTTTTGAAAATAAATGAAGAATAACTGATAAAATTGTCTCAATGTATTCTTATTAACACAATGTTTCCCTATTAATATTTTCCTATTGACATAAAATATTTGAGATCTCTACACAGCTTTCCTAAAGGTTATTACTACTGTTTGATATGTTTATATTAACAAGGAGCATAATAAACTAGGAATCAAACATAACTGACACTGAAATAAAAAAAGTGTGCCTATTCGTAAAATCTCTAATCTCAAACAATTTAAATAAAACACAAAGTATAAATCTCCTAAATATTTAATTCCAATGTTATACCAATTATCATACCTCATTTATATGTCAATAGTCTGTATGAGGATATTTTTTGGTCCAAGTTGGACTCTGACTTTGTCACCCAGACTGGAATGTATTGGCACGCTCACAGTCACTGCTTCAACCTGCTGGGCTCAGGTCATTCTCTCTGCCTCAATCTTCTAAGTAGCTGGAACCACGGGCTGTACTACCCCACCACATAAAAGCTGTGTCTACTGTAGAGACGAGGTCTCACCAAGTTGCCCAGGCTGGCCTCGAACTCCTGGGCTCAGGCAATCCTCTCACCATTTATATGCTATTTGAAATGTCATATCTCATTACAAATAAAGAGCATAATAACTTTGTGGTCTATCTAACATAAACACCAATCCTCCTTACATAACAAATTTTCCAGACTAGGGCTTCATGAAATATCTCTGTAAAGGAACAGAGAGCAAGCTGGGCTCAGTGGCTCAGCCTGTAATCCCAGCGCTTTGGGAAGCTGAGGTGAATGGATTGCCTGAGCCTGTGGGTTCAAGACCCGCCTGAGCAACTTGACAAGACCTCATTTCTACAATAAAATTTTTTAAAAATTAGCTGGGCATGGTAGAACGCGCCTGCAGTTCCTGCTACTTGGAAGGCCGAGGCGGAAGGATCACCAGAGCCCAGCAGGTCGAGGCTGCGGTGGCCGGGAGCATGCCACTGTACTCCAGTCTGGGTGACAGAGTGAGACTCTAACTCAAAAAAAAAAGAAAAAGAAAAAGAAACAGAGCAAATATTTTAAGTTATTGTGGGTCACAAATAATTTCATTTAATATTCTTTTTTTCCCCTCAATAATGGAAAAAACATAAACACCATCCTTAGTTCTGCAGTAGAAGAATATGAAAACAGGCAGAGGTCCCAGCCTATAGTTTGTTAACTCTTCCTCTAGCGAAATTAATTTTAAAACCATGCTTCAAGCATGCAACATATACTAAAACAAAGTATTTTAATATTTAAGTATATTATAACTACATCCTTTTCTGAGGTCATAATATAATAAAACAGTAAGTGACCTATTTTTAATATCTCAGTAGTCTGTATGAGAGTTTTTTTTGGTCCAAGTTGGAGTCTGACTTTGTCACCCAGGCTGGAATATATTGGCACGCTCACGGCCACTGCAGCCTCAACCTGCTGGGCCCAGACCATTCTCTCTGCCTCGGTCTTCTAAGTAGCTGGAACCACAAGCCGTACCACCCCACCACATAAAAGCTGTGTCTACTGTAGAGACGAGGTCTCACCAAGTTGCCCAGGCTGGCCTTGAACTCCTGGGCTCAGGCAATCCTCTCACCTCTACTGCCCGAAGTGCTAGGATTACAAGCATGAGCCACCGCATCCTGCCTGCATAATTATTTTAAAATTTCTAATTAAGCTACTCTCGAAGTTCATAGCTTTTTTTTTTCTTTTGAGTTGGCGTCTCACTCTGCTGCTAAGGCTGGACTGCAGTGACACAATTGCAGCTCATTGCAGCCTCAACCTCCTATGCTCAGGCAGGTGATCCTCTAGCTCCATTCTCCAGAGCAGAACGTGCCACCGTGTTTGACTAATTTTTGTAGTTAAGGTCTTACTATGTTGCCTAGGCTGGTCTTAAACTCCTGGACTCACGCAATCCTGCTGGCTCAACCTCCCAAGGTGCTGGGATTACAAGCGTGAGCCATTATGTTCAGCTAGACACTTATAAAACATTTATAAAAGCATTAAAATGAATTTGAAGCAAAATAAGTTTTAAAATAACAATTTTGTGGTAATTCAATTTTAAGTTGTAACAATAGGCCAGGAGTGGTAGCTCACGCCTATAATTCCAGGACTTTGGGAGGCTGAGGTGACAGGATTGCCTGAGCTCACAAGTTCGAGACCAGCCCGGGAAACTTGGCGAGAGCTCGTCTCTACAATAAATCAAAAATTAGCTAGGCATGGTAGTGTACCTGTAGTTCCGGCTACTTGGAAAGCTGAGGTGGAAGGATTGCCGGCACCTAGCAGGTCGATGCTGGGGTGGCCGTGAGTGTGCCACTATACGCCAGCCTGGGTGACAGAGTGAGACTCCAACTCAAAAACAACAACAACAACAAAACTCACTGTTAACTACACCAATATTACTCACTGTTAACTACACCAATATTAAATGTCACTAAATATATAGAAAACACCATATGTAAGTTTTTTTTAAACTGTCCAATTATTTCAAAGAATAAGGAGCCTGGAACTGAATTTATGATATAGCCTTTTAATCAGCTTAGTGGTAGACTATATTTCATTTAATTATTTCCTTCTAGTACCCTAAATGATTGTTTATGCATGACACTATGACAAATAGCTACACATTCACTCAAAAAATGCAAAATTTATGCCAGAAAAATATTAAGAAAGTTAACTCCATCAATTTTACTAAAAACAAGCATATTAGTAAATATTAAGGTAATAAAATCTCAAAGGAAGCTTCCCTCAAAAATGTATCATATATGATTTATACGTGATTGTATTGAAGATAAAAACACTAGTCACTATTTTTCAAATATGAACCTGGAAAACCTAAAATTTTCACCTTTTGACAACATCATAAGATGCCCTCACACTGATAAATCCAACAGATTTATGTTCTAATGTAATAAACAAAACACCTGAGATGGTAATTTCAAATATGTCACTAAGCATGTGCTATGTCTACAAAAAGGAAAAGACAGTTGCAAAATAATGCTAGAAATTACTCAACAAAAATTCAGAATTCTTTAAAAACCTCCTCAACTAATTTGAAAATGAAATTTTACAATTAAATCAAAGCTTACAAACAATAAAAAACTTCTCTAATGCAATTTAAATGTTACATAATTTTCAAAGGATATTTACTTGATAGAAAGATAAACATTTTTTATTGACAGAAGTTAAAAAATAAAAAAGTAGCCCTGATTTAAATTAATACTTTAAGGCCTAGAAATTTATTTTAAATGTTTAAGTCTTATTAAACAATCATGGCATGTGAACATTTTTCGGAATAATGAGTTAAGCTATGTGAATGAGATTCTTTGATAGCTATCATTAAAAACCTGCAGATTTTAACACACTTGAAAAAGTCTTGTTTGCCCCACCATCCTGCCCCTCTCCCCTCAAAACCTGGCTCAGATCAAGTCTTTTGAACTACAGCCAATTTGCAGGAAAGTCAGGGATAAATCTGTTAAACATTGTTGCAAGGATGTAATCAGAAAAATCCAGATTATCAGATACTCTATACAATGAGGCTCAGTAACTTCACAAAATAAATGACAAGGAAAAATATTAAAAGGGCGGAGGAGTAAAAGCCTATAGACTAAAAAGCTTGGATATATCAGTCAATTCACAGCAACCAATTTAAAAGAAAATGTAAAGACTGTGCAAATATGAACTTCAACAAAATAAAAGTAGAGAATTGACAACTTTTAAGATATGATAAAGGTATTTAAAAGAAGTCTTCATTTTTTAGAGATACATACTGAAATAATTATTAATAAAATTAGATAAAGTCGAGTGGGTATTTCATACAGAGTACCTGGGAAATGAAGTGGATATACTTAGAGATGAAAAGATCAACCATGTGATTATAACTGTTAGGACTGAAGAATAAGCACATACCCGTCTCCTCCGGTATGTCTGAAATCTTCCAAAATAAAGATGTTTTTAGTATCAGGAGATGGTAAAAATCAGCCAAGTGAAGATGGCATGTATAACAAGATTTCTACTTTAAAAGATCAATTAAAATAATGGAAAAAATGTAACATCCACTTCACAAAACATAAATATTATCTTCAGAAACTAGTTGTGCTTTACTACCTGTAAAAGGTTAGAAAATCACTAGTTTAACAACCATAGTAAGATTAGAAAACAGATGACTTTATAAGCCAAAACCTGAAGCAACTGCAGCTACGCCATGGAGGCGACAGTAAGGACAATGCAGTTAACACATCCTGCACTTACACTCTCCATATAGTTTGGTTTAAAGCCCTCCTGCTGTCGCCTCAGCTCTTCCTGCTCTCTGTGTCGGATCATTTCCTCCTCACGACGCCGATGTTCCTCTTCATGTCTGAAAAGGGTTTAAATAAAAATTTAGAACTATGACATGTGAGCCACAAATGGATATTTTATTTCATGTAAAACAAAACTGTTTATACAAATTACATTATGCCAAAGTTGTGATGAATGATTTACCTTCCTTCTATTTTGCTCCAAGACTTTAATAAACCAAGTAAACAAAAGAAATAAAGTAACTTAGGTCAACCAAAGCAAAACAAAAAATCAAAGTAACAACATACAACTAGAAGAATTATTTACTTATATTCCAAAAACTGTGAGTGCAAAAAAGCACAAATATATACTTTCTTACTGTAAAAAGAGAAAAGTCTGGGATCTATCACTGGCATACCAGAGTTCTTAAGGTATTCAAAACCTATCCAGAGAGGAGACACCTCAAAGGATCACACTTCTTAGACACAGACCCTGCTATTTTCAGAAGAAAGCCTTATCAACTCCTGTCTCCCCCATTTTCATCAACACACTAAGAAAATCCCCCAAAGCAGGCTGGGTGTGAAGGCTGACACCTGTCATCCCAGAACTTTGGGAGGTGAAGGTGAGAGGATTGCCTGAGCCCAGGGGTTTGAGACCAGCTTGGGCAACCTGGTAAGACCTCGTCTACAATAAATCAAAATCTTAGCTGGGTGTGGTGGAGCACACCTATAGCTCTAGCTACTTGCAAGGCTGAGGCGAAAGAATCGCCTGAGCCCAGATCGAGGCTGTGGTGGCCGTTAGCATGCCACTGCACTCCAGCCTGGGCAACAGTGTGACACACACACACACACACACACACACACACACAGAGTAAAACCTCTAAAGCAGGTGTCAGCCCACAACCTATTTTAAGAAACAAAATTTTACAGGAGAATCACTTACTTTCCTATCTATGGCTACTGTGGGACTAGAGCAGTTGAGCAGTATAGACAGGGACTATATAACCTGTAAAGGCTGAAATAGTTACCATCTAGTCCTTTTCCAGGAAAGGTTTGATGACCTCTGCCCTAGAGGGTTATTCAACAAGCATCACTACATGTACATGGCAGGATTACTATTAAATCAGTAATTAAGTTATAATTAAGAGGGAAAACATACATTAATACTGAAATAACAGACTCACATTATACTGGCATTTAAATCACTATAGACCGGTTCGGTGGCTCAGCCTGTAATCTCAGCACTTTGGGAGGCCGAGGCAAGTGGATTGCCAGAGCCCACGGTTCGAGACCCACCCAGGCAACTTGGCAAGACCTCGTCTCTACAATAAATAAATAAATAAATTAGCTGGGCATGGTAGCGAGTGAATTGCCAGAGCCCACGCATTCGAGACCCACCCGGGCTACTTGGCAAGACCTTGTCTCTACAATAAATAAATAGATAAATAAGCCGGGCATGGTAGCACGGCCTGTAGTTCCAGCTGAGGCGGAAGGGTCACCGGAGCCCCGCAGGTTGAGACTGCAATGGCCGGGAACGTGCCACTGCACTCCAGTCTGGGCGACAGAGTGAGACTCCAACTCAAAATAAATAAACAAATAAATAAATCACTATAAATTCAAATATATACAGGTTGAGTATCCCTAACCCAAAAATTTCAAATGAGAAACACTCCAAAATCTGAAACTTTTTGATCACCAACATGACACTTAAGAACATTCACCAGAGCCAGAGCATTTCAATATCAGATTAGGGATGTTCAACTGATAAGTATAATATAAATATTTCAAAAATTGAAAAAAATCTAAAACCCATCTGGTCCCAAGCATTTGGATAAGGAATTCTTAAACTGTATGCCCTCCACTTAAGAAACTGTGGGAGTCAGCTTATATAACAAAGGCTCTAGAAAACCAATGCCCACGTTGGGTTTCATTTTCCAAGCTGCTCTTATAAGTACTTTTCTACATTCAGAAATCAGTGTAATTCTAATATTTCAAGATACTTTTGTTGCTGTTTGTTGGACAATATTCACTCCACATAGGAATTCACTAACTAAAAAATATTGTGATCTCTCCCACTGCTAGAGAAAAATTCACTGTTAGGACTTCATGTCAGACACATGAAGTAAAGAGACAATAACGCCATGGATTCCAGGCAAAATCTGGATTTGCTGAAGACTATTATCTAACACTCCAAAATATGAATCTATTCTATTCCTAAAAAGATCGTCAATTAAATTGGTTAATCCATTTCCTGGACATAAATACATTTCATAAATTCTACTGTTAAGAAAGTACTTTCAGGCTGGACACGGTAGCTCTTGTCTATAATTCCAGGACTTTGGGAGGCTGAGGTGGGAGGACTACGTGAAGCAAGAGTTCAAGACCAGCCTGGGCAACACAGTACAACCTCATCGCTACCCAAAAAAAAAAAAAAACCAAAAAAACTAGCCAGGCATGCACCTGTAGTTGCAGCTACTTGGGAAGCTGAGGAGGCGGGATCGATTGAGCCCAGGAGGTAAAGGCTGCAGATTGCAACAGAGAAGGCTGGCAACAGAGACTCTGACACTGCTGAAAATGTACACTAAGAACATGTAAACGTTCCCTTATTAAAAGACTCTAAGGACACTGGTTACTTGGACATACCTCTCCCTCTCAGAAACAACACTCTAAGACCAAATGTATCAAAATTCAGTTTTTCTGATTTTTTAAAAAGTCAATATACGAATGCTACCTACTTTCCTAGTAGAATCTACAGTCGCACCTCATAATCAGACTAAGATGAATATTCATGTTCTTTGGAAATAATAAAAGGTTTTACAAGACCACAACATAAGTTCAGGTCAAGCCATCAAATTTACTCACGTCAAACCCTGCCACTCACTAGAAGATACGTGAAAAAACTTTGTGTCAAAGTTCTTCGGTCTTCAGAATTGCTAAGAGTATTATGAACACAATGGAACTTATTGGAGGCCAACTTTCAACATGTAATTTTAAATATGAAACCCATTTCTAGTAAACAGAAATAGCTGCAAAAGTGTGCAAAGACATATATATACACACAGATGTACACTGCAGCATTATCTGTAAAAGCAGAAGGGTGAAGACACACCAAACGTGATAAATTGAGGCCATGAAGGTCCCCAATGCTGGGGACATACCTGTTACAACGAGGGTGATTTTCATCTACTGGAATAAAACAACGTCTATGGGGTCAGAAAATAGGAAAGAAAAAGAATAGTATTTCTACTACTGCATCTAAGAATCGTTTGTCTGAGCATAGAAGAGGGTATAAAAAACCTTATACCACACTGGAAATTGCAGAGGATCAGGGGCATCACCCTTGTGATTACACCACAATGACAATTCCATAATCTAAATGGACTTAGCAGCATACAGAAACTTCCCTGTCGTCCATATATGTATGCTTTCAATTATTTCTACTCCAAAAGGTGCTTTAATATCACTTGTATGATTAAATGAAGTATGTCAAGTCAAGGATTACTTCCTAGATTATATTCACAAATGGAACTAATAAGTATGGGGTTATGAAAAGTTTCAAGATCCCTCAAGTTATACTTAATTGAAAACTGGTGAAATTTCAAGTTCATAATTTATTTTGAAGCCCACTAATTACTTCAATGTCTCAAATATTTTTGCAGGAATTTGGAAACCAGGGAGGCCCTAAGCACTGAGTACGATGCTGTCTAGATAAGCGCTCCCTGCCACTCTTACTTGGCACTCCTCCCCACATCCATCACAAAATCCAGGACACCACAAGGGATTTACAATAATTTGCTGAATGACTTGAGAAAGGAAATGAACGCGTGGATGGACAAGTATGTTATGAGGGTGAGAAAAGAAGGAATAAAGGGATAAGTGGATGAATAAAACAAAGGAACAACTATTAAGTGGTAAAGTCACAGGTTGAACTTGTCCTGTTCTTCCTTTTCATCTGTTGCATTAAAAGGAAAGGCAGGGACTTTCCAAATAAATTTTAAATTTTATCTCAAAATAAACTTTCCAAAGTCAATTTTCTCTCTCTCTCAACTTAGGGTAAAACAAAAGGACAGAGATGGCCGGGTTTGGTGGCTCAGCCTGTAATCCCAGCGTTTTGGGAGACCGAGGTGAGTGGACTGCCAGAGCCCGCGGGTTCGAGACCCGCCTGGGTAACTTGCCGAGACCTCATCTCTATAATAAATAAAAAAAATTAGCTGGGCATGGTGGTGCATGCTTGTAATTCCAGCTACTTGGAATGCTGAGGCAGAAGGATCACTGGAGCCCAGCAGGTCGAGGCTGTAGTGGCCAGGAGCGGCCAAATGTACTCCAGTCTGGGAGATAGAGTGAGACTCCAACTCAAAAAAAAAAAGGCAGAGTCCAGAACTAAATCTGTCCTACATGACAGCAGCCTCAGCCAGGTAAACCTTTTCAGTTTGACTAAGACAATTTTCTTCAGCTGCTCTGTTTTGCAAGTGAGGTATACATTTGACAACTCCTGGTATAAAATAAGTTCCTAGACACAATTATATTTTTCCTTTATTTGTTTTTTGCTTGAGTTGGAATCTGAGATTATAGATGCACGCCCCCTACACCCGGGTAACTTTTTGATTTTATGTACAGAAGAGGTTTTGCTAAATTGCCCAGGCTAGTCTCAAACTCCTGGGCTCAAGCAAGCCTCCCACCTTAACCTCCCAAAGTGCTGGGATTACTAGAGGCATGAGTCACAGTGCCCAGCCTCCATTCCTTCATACATGCCGCAAGACACTCAATCTTGCCGGATGCAGTGGCTCACGGCACTGTGAGAGGCTGAGGTGAGAGCAATGCCTGAGCCACGGGGTTCGAGACAAACCTAGGCAACATGGTGAGACCTTGTCTCTACAATAAATCAAAAAATTAGCCAGGCATGGTGGTGCACACCTATAATTCCAGCTACTTGAAGACTAAGGCAGAAGGACTGCCTGAGCCCAGCAAGTCAAGGTTGCGGTGGCCTTGAGCATGCCACTGCAATCCAGCCTGCGCGATACAGTGAGACTACAACTTAAAAAATAAAAATTAAAACATGTTTAAACACACTACTCAATCTTAACACAAGTTGTTCACATTTCTTCTATCAAGATTCTTTACAGTTAATTTCAAAGACATTCCCCAGTCACCAGGCAATATGATGTAAGTAGATTTATCACTATCTGAATTTGCTGGAATTTAACCAAACATAAAGGTACCCATCAAATTACCACCTGCTTATTTTTACTATTAGTATTCAGTTATTTTCATTTTAAATCGAATCTGATGCCCTTGCATATTAAGATTACATAATAATCCCAGGCAGGGTGGCGCATGCTTATAATCCCAGCACTTTGAGTGGCTGAGGTGAGAGGATAGCCTGAGCCTAAGGGTTCGAGACCAGCCTGGGCAACTTGCCGAGATCTCATCTCTACAATAAAGAAAAACTTAGCTAGGCATGGTGACACATGCCTGTAGTTCCAGAAACTTGGAAGACCGAGGTGAAGGATCTCCTGAACCTAGCAGATGGAGGCTACAGTGGTCATGAGCGTGCCACTGCACTCCAGCATGGGCGACAGAGTAACAGTCTGACTCAAAAAAAAAAAAAATTGCATAATGAAAAAAAACCATACAATAAAAATTACCATGTGCTCTGAATACTTATTGTATCAAACATCCAATATCTCAACCTATGAGTAGATCAGTAAACTATCAGAAATTCTCACGAGGATATCATACTACTGCAGTGCACACTGCTTTTACATAACCTGATTCTAACAAATGTCTCCCTCACGCCTATATTACCATATGTCCCATAGAGGCAGAGCTTATGTCCTTTATCTCCAATGCCTAGAGTACTGTTTTTCTTTCTTTTTTAAAAAATTTTTTTAGACTTACAGAAAACTTGCATAAATAGTAAAGAGTTCTTATATACCTCATCCAGCTCTCCCAATATTAACATCCTACATAACCATGGTACAAATATGAAAACAGGAACACTGATACAGTATTATAATTAACTACAGACTTTATTAAAATTTCAATCTCACTACTAATGTGTTTCTTCTATTCCAGGACCTTACCCAGAATCCCACATTGCATTTTATTTATTTATTTATTATTTATTTATTTTTTGAGTTGGCGTCTCACTCTGTCGCCCAGACTGGAGTGCAGCAGGCTCCTGGCCACCACAGCCTTGCCTGCTGGGCTCCGGCGATCCTTCCACCTCAGCCTTCCAAGTAGCCGGAATTACAGGCGCGCGCTACCATGCCCGGCTGATTTTTTAATTTATTGTAGAGATGAGGTCTCGCTGCCCAGGCGGTTCTTGAACTCACGGGCTCAGGCAATCCACTCACCTCAGCCTCCCAAAGGCGCGGGATTACAGGCTGAGCCACCGAGCCTGGCTTGCATTTAATTTATATGTCTCTTTAGACACCTCCAGTCTCCAACAGTCTCATGAACCTGGTACTTTCAAAGAGAACTATTTTGTAGAATGTCCATGTATTGGGGTCTGTCTGTTTTCCCATGACTGCAATTAGGTTATGCACATTTACAAGAACACCACAAAAAAAATGAGAAATCCTACTCGGTGAATCATATCAAGGGGCTCCCAATGTCAAACATCTTATTTCCAGCGATATAAAATGCAACAGCTGGTTACAGTGGTGCCTGCTGAGTTTCTCCAGACATAGTGGCGCACACCTATAATTCCAGCTACATGGAAGGCTGAGGTGGAAGTATTGCCTAAGCCCAGCAGGTCAAAGCTGCAGTGGTGTGAGCGTGCCACTGCACTCCAGCCTGGGCAACAGAGTGAAACTCCGACTTAATAAAAAATGAAAACCAAAAAAATGTATTTTTTTCCATTTGTACTTAATACAAACATAGGACTACAGAAATCCTGCTTTTCAAGTTTTTGCTCACCAACTTTGGCATTCACTGATTAACTTTATCTGCAAAAAATTACTGCTACAGTGTCTATTGACTGTTATTTTCCATCTCCCTCATTCTTTTTGCATCTGTTAATTGGAATTCAGCTGTCTTTTGTCCTGTATTCATTTATTTACTTATATTAGGATAAACTCAGGAAAATTAATTTTATTCTCTGGTAAAAAATGTAATATTATCATTTTTCATTTTATTGCTGAAATTGGTCCAACTTATTTATTTATTTATTTATCTGAGTCAGAGTCTCACTCCATCATCCAGACTGCAATGTAGTGGCACACTCACAGCCACGCCAGCATCGACCTGCTGGGCTCTGGCGATCCTTCCACCTTAGCCTTCCAAGTAGCCAGAATCACAGGTGCACACTACCACGCCCAGCTAAAATTTTTGATTTATTGTAGAGATAAGGTCTCGCCAAGTTGCCCAGGTTGGTCTCGAACCCATGAGCTCAGGCAATCCACTCACCTCGGCTTCCCAAAGTACTGGGATTACAGGTGGAGTCACCGAGCCCAGCCATGTGCCCAGCCTTTTTTGAGTACTTCTGTAATCTCTGGAACAAGATATTCCAGTCTCATCTTGAATTTTCAGTTCTAGAATCAAACATTTCTTAAAAAAATGCCTGGTCTTTTGCTAGAAATGGTGCTTAAAAATAAAGATCTGGGCACTAGATGTGCTCTTAGGACCTCTCAATTGACAGAGCTATAAAACACATTTATACATTTGTACATTTATATGTACATCTCTGAACATATACATAAACACACATCTGTATTTCTGCACTTATCTGTCAATATCAAATACTACTGACTTCATACTTATAACTGACTCCAATCTAACACCACAGGACTCTTTTTGACTTCAGCCTTTCATTTTTCTTCAAAACTGAGAAACCTGGGCCTCATTACCTGTAGTATACAGTCATACCTTAGTTATCTGTAACAGACTGAGCTCAGAATCTCTCTTGGTAGGTACCAAAATCCAGATATTCAAGTCCCTGATATAAAATGGTGTTGTATTTGCATATAACTTACGTACATCCTACCATACATTTTAAGTCATCTCTAGATTACTTGTAACAACTAACACAAGGTAAAGGCTATGTAAATACTTATTATTTAGGAAATAATGACAAAAAAATTGACAATTGTGTCAATACTGACAAAATTTTTTTTGAGTATTTTTGATCCATTATCGGCTGAGTCTATGGATGCAAAATTTAGGCATACAGAGGGCTGACTGCATGTACTAAACCTTCATGTAAAAAATATTCAAATAAAGTAGTTTCAGAAGTGCCAATCCATATCCCTAACCAGATTACAGAATTTATATATGGCTCTTCTCATCACTAGTCCGATGATATTCAGGCAAGATGCTATTTTCCAAAGTTATCTGGGTTCCTTATAGTTTGGCCCCATCCCTTTCAGTGCGATTGTGTTATTCATTTGTTATATTTTGGTATCCTATTTTGGGCTCTCCCCCATATTGTTTGGTTTTAATTATTTCTTTTTTAGGGGTAAACAAAAGATAGGTAATATATGAAAAAACATAAGCATCACATTGTTTTTTTTTCATGAGTTTTTGAGTCAGGATCTCACTCTGTTGCCCAGGCTGGCGTGTACTGACATGATCACAACTCACTGCAGACTTGAATTCCTGGGCTCAAGCAATCCTTAAGCCTCAGTGTCTCAGGTAGCTGTAACTACGGTGCAGGACCCATCACACACAACTAATTTGTTAAATTTTTATACAGGCAAGTTTAGCTATGTGGTCTAGGCGGATCTTGAACTCCAGGGCTAAAGGTATCCTCTCACCTTGGCCTCCCAGAGTGCTGGGATTACAGGCGTGAGCTACTGTGCCCAATCTCATGTCTAAATATAGCAGGAAAAAGCTATATTCCAGTAAGGTTTTATGCTAGGGGTGGGGCAGTTTCCGTTTCTTTGTAAAAGCAGAATAGATTTGAAAACGTTTACATGTAAGTAAGGAAACAAGTTGAAAAAGGTCCCTAAGGAAGGCAGTTCCTGTTGAGAGTTACATAAAATAGTGGTTGTAACACGTCTGGATGTATCAGAATCACCTAGAAGATTCCAGTAGCAATGTGTAGTATGACATTCGCTCAACCATACTTCTACCATTTTCTTTGACTGTCCTGCCTGTTGAATGGTGACATGAGCATTCATTTGATTAACACCATCTTTTGAACAAATGTCATAGTACACATTGCTACCGTAATTTAATTCAACTTTGAAAAGAAATACCTATATAACATCTCTTAAAATGTGTATACACTTTTTGGCACCCACTATATATTGATAAAATCAGCTGCAAGAATAAAGTTGGAAAAAAATGTATCAAAATACACTAAATACCAAACACCTATCTGCAAACTGTGAAGCTTCAGACAAGTGCATGGTTATTCACTCTCTCCTTAACTTTCAGTTTCCCATGAGCACCTTATTTCTTACCACAAGCACTTACTATTTTTAAAACAAATATTATTTTTTTCTTTTTTTGAGTGGAGTCTCACTCTGTTGCCCAGGCTAGAGTGCACTGGCACCATCACGGACACCACAGCCTTGACTTGTTGGGCTGAGGCACTCCTTCCAAGTAGCTGGAACTACAGGCGTGTGCCACTGCGCCTGGCTACTTTTTTTGGTTTATTGTAGAGACGGGGTTTCGCCAACTTGCCTAGGCTCAGGCAATTCTCTCGCCTCCGTCTCCCAAAGTGCTGGGATTACAGGCGTGAGCTTCCGCACCCAGTTACAAATATTATTATTATTATTATTAGATTTGGAATCTCACTCTGTCACCCAGACTGGAGTGCAGTGACACGCTCATGGCCACCACAGCCTCGACCTGCTGGGCTCCAGCAATCCTTCCGCCTCAGCCTTCCAAGTAGCCAGAACTACAGGCACACACCACCACGTTCAGCTAATTTTTGGTTTATTGTAGAGATAAGGTCTTGCCAAGCTGCCCAGGCAGGTCTCAAAGCCGCGGGGGTCAGGCAATCCACTCACCTTGGCCTCCCAAAGCGCTGGGATTACAGGCTGAGCCACCAAGCTTGGTTACAAATATTATTTTCAAAAACAAAATTTCTAAGTTTGCTTTACCTATCACAGCTTTGTACATAACATTTCCTAATACTATTATTTTTGAAATTTTGAAAACTAATGTTTACCCATTATGTTTTACAATTCGATATTGCAGGAGGCTTGGGCGCAGTGCCTCATGTCTATAATCCCAGCACTTTGGGAAGCTGAGGTGATAGGACTGCCTGAATTCACGGGTTCGAGACCAGCCTGGACAACTTGGCAAGACCTCATCTCTATCATAAATTTAAAAATTAGCAGGGTGTGGTGGTACATGCCTGTAGTTCCAGCTACTTGGAAGGCTGAGGCAAAAGGATTGTCTGAGTCCACTAGGCTGAAGCTGCAGTGGCCATGAGTGTGCCACTGCACTCTAGCCTGGGCGACAAAGTGAGACTCCAAATCAAAATAAATACTGCAGGAACAAGGTGCATTGTCAATTTTTGTTAAGATATCATGGATTAACCACTTTCCCAAACTTCCTTATATATACACACCTAGAAAATTTTAAGTTGGTCATCATGATTGTCTACTATGCACTGAGACTTTTCATATCCATAATGCTTTTTATTTTGTTTGAGTCAGAGTTCACTCTTTTGCCCACGCTGGAGTGCAGTGGCATGGTCAAGACCACCACAGCCTCAACCTATAGGGCTCCAGCGATCCTTCTGTCTCAGCCTTCTAAGTAGCTGCAATTACAGGCCTGCATCACCATACACAGTTGATTTTTCTTGATTTATTGTAGAGTTGAGGTATCGTCAAGTTTCCCAGGCTGCTCTTGAACCACTGGGCTCAGGCTATCCTCTCACCTCAGCCTCCCAAAGTGTTGTGATTACAAGCATGAGCCACTACGCCCGGCCATAACCCTTGTAACCATGGAGAACGCCTACAGAAATCATTTTTAAACAAATCGTCAGAAACATAAAGATGCATAAAGACATTCACAGTACCACTACACACCTGTTAATTTAAAAATCAAGAGCAATTCAAATATATCCATCTCTGGAAAAATAGTCTAGTAAATCACAGCACATTCTTACACTAAATTACATGCAATAATGCATAAACTCCGAATTTTAACTTCAAACTGAGTGTAATCAAAGCACCGGGAACCAGCTAAAACTTACTGAGAAGAGCAAAGAATTAAGTTATATTGTGGAGTAAGTTCCTCTTTGTGGTCAGTTTTATTACTTCTGTGATTTTCAAGTTGTACTACTTGTTTGAGACAGGTATGGTGGGTCTTATCAATAATACATGAAGGGAAAAGCACATTTTATGCTGGTGGTATGATGATGTTCTTTTACCTCAGCTGTATTTGCTTCCGCTTCTGCAGCTCCTGATTTCTAAGTTCCTCCAAGCGTCTGAGTTCTTCTTGCCGCCTCATTAGATCTATAAAATGTTGATTGCACGTTAATTTTTTAGCTTCTCCTTCTATATTTTATAACAATAAGCACAGAGATTCTTTATCACTCACAATATATTTGTATAATAATTTTGTAATAAAAGATTATAAGCTGCATAATTAAGCCAATAATTATTACCTTTTCAGGGCATGATATTTATAAGGAGTAATAAATTCATCTTTATGTAAAAAAAATTTTTTTTTTCTTTTTTTGAGTCAGAGTGTTACTCTGTTGCCTAGGCTGGAATATGGTGGCACACTGCTCACGGCCACTGCAGCCTCAACCGGCTGGGCTCAGGTGATCCTACTGCCTCACCCTTCCAAATAGCTGGAACTACAGGCATGCGCCACCATGTCCAGGTAATTTTTTGATTTATTGTAGAGACAAGGTCTCACCACATTGCCCAGGCTGGTCTCAAAGCCATGGGCTCAGGCAATCATCATGCCTCAGTCTCCCAAAGTGTTGGGATTATAGGTGTGAGCCACCATGCCCAGCTATAAAATTTTTTAAATGGATTATAATTGTGGTAGTTTATCTGCTTGTTTTTGTTTTTTCTGTAGAGGTAAAATCTCACTATGTTGCTAATGACAAAGGGCAGTGGCACGACCATAGCTCACTGCAGCCTCGAACTTCTGGGCTTCAAGAGATCCTCCTACCTCAGCCTCTCAAGTAGCTGAGACTACAAGCACGCACCACCATATCCAGCTAATTTTTTTCTACTTTTGTAGAGATAGGGTCTTGCTATATTGCCCAGGTTGGTCTTAAACATCTGGGCGCAAGATCCTACCACCTTGGCCTCCACAAATGCATGACATCCAGCCTAAATGGATTATAACTATTTTAACTTAAGCGCTGACACCAGGTACACTATAATTCTCCCTCTGGGAGAACAAAGGAGGATTGCTTGAGGCCACGAGTCCCAGAACAGGTGGTTGAATAGCACAGTGAGATGCCCACCTCCACAAATCAAAAAATTAGCCAGATGTGGTAGCGCATACCTGTAATCCCAACTACTCAGGAGACTGAGGCAGATCTTCCTAGGCCAGGAATTGAAGACTGTAGTGGGTTATGATTGCACCACTGCACTCCTATCTGGGTGAAAGACCAAGACCATACATCAAAAAAAAAAAGAGAGAAAGGCTAAGTAAGGCGGCTCACGCCTATAATCGGAGACCCAGGTGAAAGGACTGTCTGGTTCTTTCAGGTTTCTCACAGGTTCGAGACCACCCTGGGCAACTTGGTGGGACCTCATTCCTACAATAAATCAAAAAACATTATCTGGTCATGATGGCACATGAGGGCAGTTCCAGCTGTTTAGAAGGCTGAGGCGGAAGGGTCGTCTGAGCCCAAGCAGGACAAGGCTGCGGTGGCCCTGAGCGTACAACAGTGCCCCAGCCTAGGCTTCAGAGTGAGACTCCAGCTCAAAAAAAAAAAAAAGAGAGAGAGAGAGCATGCAAGCGCACACACGGCAGCAAGTGAGTGCTGGCATACAACAAACAGAATAAATGATAACTGTATTAACTCATTTTCAGTGACAACTTCAAGCAAATTGTCTTTTTTTTCCAGCAGCAAATGCAAAGCCCACAAAGATGCTGAAAGAGTGACCAGCAGAAAGCATATAAGAATCAGACCAGACAGGGCTCAGTGGATCAGCCTGTAATCTCAATACTTTGGGAGGTTGACTCGAGAGGATTGCTTGAGCCTGCGGGTTTGAGACCAGCCCAGATAACTTGGTGAGACCTCATCTCTACAATAAACAAAACAAAAAAAGTAGCCAGGCATGGTAGCGCGTGCCTGTAGTTCCGGCTACTTGAAAGGCTGAGGTGGAAGGATTACTGGAGCCCAGCAGGTTGATGCTGGGGTGGCCATGAGCATGCCACTGCACTCTAGCCTGGGTGACGGAGTGAGACTACAACTCAAAAAAAAAAGAATTAGGCCAAACAGGAAGGAGACGGGACACTGCATAAAACCCAAAGACCATCTCTTCCAATGCGATTAGCATAAAATGCTTCCTTCAATAACTCAACATCTTATAAGACAATGAATTTCTCAAAAAGGAAAACAAGGCTGAATACTGATGTAAACAAGACTGTTTTCAACCACACAAAACCATTCCTATTACCAATCCCTACCATATCAAGAAGGGGGGAGGGCTTTAGAGTAAGATAAAACAATGAAAAGTATATTTGTATTCTACATCTAAGAAGCAGGATCGAAACTTTCCATACTAAAAATCTTTGTGGCATTAAAAAAAATGTATGTTTACATGCATATAATTTTAGATGTTAAATTATTGTGAATGTCACAATTACTAGTTTTTATTTTCCAGTTCTCGTTTTATCTGAAATTTCTAAAATGAACGTAATTTATCTCAATTGAATGTCTCTTAATAAATTCTAAACTCGAGAGCTGACTTACATAATACTACAGTTAAAGTTCATCTAAGGTACCAATAACCCCACCATCGTAACCCTACAAGGTAAATATTAGTCTCCCAATTTTACAGATTAAGAACAAATTAAATTATATGACAATTATGCCAAAAGGAGAATGATTCAGGTAGATTGTAAAATTGCCTCAGCCATTCAGGTAATACTTGATTCACCTGGGACACATGGCAAAACCTCTCCTTATTCCAAAACTCTCTCTAAAATATATCCCAAACCTGAGTTGATCGAACTCACTTGGGAAACTTTAAAAATATGCATACTGGGACTTTGCTCAGAAAAGTATATGAGTCAGGGCTCATGTGATTCTGATTATATCCCTGCAAAAACACTTCACTATCTTGATTTTCAGCCTTTATACTACTAGTTCTCAACCTTAAAATCATTTAAAAACCTTTTAACCTCAGACCAATTATACCAAAACCACTTGAAATGTGGCCCATGCAGCATATTTATTTTTGAATCCCAATGCAGTGTGCAACCAATATTGACAACCACACAAATATCATGTCATTTTGAAGAAACCAAAATATAAATGCTTCAATAAATCAAAGTACAGAAAGCAGCCAACTATCATTCGTAATTTAAGAAAAGTCAATCTAGTATATCCTTAACAATGGTATCCATACGGTGTATTGTAGGTTTGGTGCTCTTAAATCAGGGACTACTTGCCACAAATAATAAATAATAAATGGAAAAGTGCACATTACATTTCTTCCCATGAAAAGGAATAAGAACATAAACTTTTGTTTTCTGGCAGCTACACCTTCCACTTTTATTTTATTTTATTTTTTGATTTGGAGTCTCACTCTGTCGCCCAGACTGGAGTGCAGTGGCCGCTCCCAGCCACCGCAGCCTCGACTGCTGGGCTCCGGTGATTCTTCTGCCTCAGCCTTCCGAGTAGCCGGAATTACAGGTGCATGCTACCACGCCTGGCTGATTTTTGATTTATTGTAGAGATGAGGTCTCGCCAAGTTCCCCAGGCGGGTCTCGAACCCGCGGGTTCAGGCAATCCACTCACCTATAAGCCTCCCAAGGTGCGGGATTACAGGTTGAGCCACCGAGCCCAGCTACATCTTCCACTTTTAAGCTGTGCCATTTGAGAAACCTATTTTAACCACTTTGATTTTATTTTCTCGATAGTAATATTTGCTAATTAACTCAAAGGTTCTAATAATCTGTAAGATAAATAGTTACCTGATACCTAGAGAACTACAAACGTAAGTTTAAAATAAAACATGACACATACTATATATATATATATATTTCTTTTTTTTTTTTTAGTAGGAGTCTCACTCTGTCGCCTAGCCTTGACCTGCTGGGCTCCGGCGATCATTCTGCCTCAGCCTTCCGAGTAGCCGGAATTACAGGCATACGCTACCACACCCGGTTGGTTTTTTGATTTATTGTAGAGATGAAGTTTTGCCAAGTTGCCCAGGCGGGTCTTGAACCCGCAGCCTCAGGCAATTCACTCACCTTGGCCTCCCAAAGCATGGGATTACAGGTTGAGCCACCGAGCCCAGCTATATATTTTTAAAAGTTATTAATAGAAAATGGTTCCTGAAATCACACTAAAATGTATACATGTGTACACTGCCATAATATATCTTTCAGGTACAAAAGAAAAAATATATATCTAGACATAGTTTTACCCTTTGATCCAATAAGTCATACTCAGAAATTTTCTTAAGAAAATGAAACATGCCAGGTGTGGTGGCTCAAGCCTGTACTCCCAGCCCTTTGGAAGGCTGAGGTGAGGGGACTGCTTGAGCCCATGGGTTCGAGAACAGCCTGTGAAACTTAGCGAGACCTCGCCTCTACAATAAATCAATAAAAAAATTAGGCAGGTGTGGTAACACACACTTGTAGTTCCAGTTACCTGAAAGGCTGAGGCAGAAGGATTGCCTGAGCCCAGCAGGTCGACACTGCGGTGGCCATGAATGTGGCACTGCACTCCAGCCTAGGTGATGGAGACTCCGACTCAAAAAACACACAAAAAAGGGAAATTAAACAAGATAAGCATAGTGGCTCACGCCTGTAATCCTATCACTTTGGGAGACCAAGGCAAAGGGATTGCTTGAGCCCAGGAGTTTGAGACCAGACCAGGCAACATAGAGAGACCTCATCTCCACAAAAAAGAAAAAAAATCAAAATTAGCCAGGTGTGGTGGCATGCATCTGTAGTACCAGCTACCTGGGAAGTTGAGACAGGAGGATTACTTGAGGCCAGGAGTCTGAGGCTACAGTGAGCCATAATCATATCACTGCACTCCAGCCTGAGTGAGAGTGAGATGCTGACTCCAAAAATAAAGAGTTGGTTCGAGACCCGCCTGGGTAGCGAGACCTCATCTCTACAATAAATCAAAAAAATCAGCTGGGCGTGGTGGCGCATGCCTGTAATTCCGGCTACTCGGAAGGCTGAGGTGGAAGGATCGCCGGAGCCCAGCAGGCCGAGGCTGCGGTGGCCGGGAGCGGCCACTGCACTCCAGTCTGGGCGACAGAGTGAGACTCCAACTCAAAAAAAAAAAAAAAAAAAAAAAAAAAATAAAGAGTCAATAGACATAAAGACATCATCTGCAGCACTATTTATCACTAGACCAAACAGAACAAACAACATTTTAAAAGCCTGCTCCTCCACCCTTTTTAAAAAATAAAGTGTCTCTCTCTGTTGCCCAGGCTGGAGTACAGCAGTGCCAACATAGACGACTGTACCCTGCAACTGCTGGGCTCAAGCAATCTTCCCACCTCAGTCCGCAGAATAGCGCTAAAGCATGCCACCATACTTGGCTAACTTTTCCCCCCTATTTCTTATAGAGACCCAGGCTGGTTTGAAACTCGTGACCTCAAGCAATCCTCCCGCATAGGCCTCCCAAAGTACTGGGATTAGAAGTGTGAGTCATGGCTCTGTCTCAGAATGCTTTCCTCACAAATTTAATGATAAAAGAACAGAAAGCTATGATATAATTTCAATAAATCATAAATACAAATATAAAGCAAAAGGGAATATAAACAAATATAAAATCTGATTTGCTAGACTATGAAAAAGTGTTTTCTCAATTTAATAAAATATGTCATGAAAACTATACATTCTGACCTAACAAGTCTACTTTGTAGAAATATAAAATCTGAACCTGCAGATTGAAAGGGCATATCTAGTCTCAAGGAAAAGTTGAAATACTAGGTACACAACAAGACATCTTAAAGTATGATAAAATGTCAGGCTTTAGACTCTCCCACAGAAACATTTAATGCCAGAAGACAATAAAATATGATATCAATTACTTAACAAAGAAGGAAAAAAGATCCATGAATTTTATTGTATTTATTTATTTTTTAGTTAATCCCACTCCATCGCCCAGGCTGGAGGGAAGGGGCAGGCTCACGGCCACCCCAGTGTGGCTCAGGCAATCCTTACCCATCAGCCTTCCCAGTACCTTGAACTATTGGTGCGCGCTACCGCGCCTGGCTAATTTTTTTATTTTATCGTAGAGATGAGATCTCGCCACGTTGCCTAGGCTATTCTTGAACCCATGAGCTCGGGTAAACACCTCACCTCAACTTCCCAAAGTGATGGGATTACAGCACTTTGTGTGAGCATCATGCCCAGCCATTTAACAGTCTTTTCTGAACGAACAGGTGGAAATAATTACTGAGTCTCTTATACTCTTTACTTACTTTATTAGAAGACTCTTAATTGTCCTTTATTATTTCTGTGGCTCTAGCATCTTTTTGCTTTACCTTTTTTATATCATGCAAGCCCCTGTTAAAAATACAAGGATCAGCCTGGGTGTTGTGGCTCAAGCATGTAATTCCAGCACTTTGGGAGGCTGAGACAAGAGGATTGTATAAGTCCACGGGTTCGAGACCAGGCTGGGCAACATAGTAAGACTTCATCTCTACAATAAATCAAAAATTAGCGGGACATGGTAGCATGCACCCGTAGTTCCAGCTACTTGAAAGGCTAAAGAAGGATCACCTGAACCTACCAGGTCAAGTCTGCAGTAGCCATGAGAATGCCACTGCACTCCAGCCTAATCTACAGAGACTCTGACTCAAAAAAAAAAAAAAAGGGGAGGAGGATGAACTAGACTAATTACAGCCACTTAATAGAATTATCATACAGCCATTAAAAAGACAGAGAGGTACATATTAGATGTGTAGAAAGCAAAAGAGGTACAGAAAAAAAGCAAACAGCTTTTGGGAACATTTACTTACATATACAAGTATTTCTTCATTAAGGGTACAAAAGAAACTGTTAAAGTATCGAAGAGTGATTCCCGCAAAGAAGTAGACGCTGGGAATAAGGAACACTTTCTGCACTGGTAAAGTTTTCTTTTTTTTTTTTGAGTTGGAGTCTCACTCTGTCGCCCAGACAGGAATGCAGTGGCCGCTCCCGGCCACCGCAGCCTCGACCTGCTGGGCTCCAGCGATCCTTCCACCTAGGCCTTCCAAGTCGCCGGAATTACAGGCATGCGCTACCATGCACGGCTAATTTTTTGATTTATTGTAGAGATGAGGTCTCACTGCCCAGGTGGGTTTTGAACCCATGGGCTCAGGTAATCCACTCACCTCAGCCTCCCAAAGGTGCGGGATTACAGGCTGAGCCACCAAGCCCAGCTGAGCTTTCTATTTCCACAATATGTGTTTCAGTGGAACTAAGGTTATCTAAAGGCCCTCCTAAACCTGAATACTGCCTTAGAAATGCTGGAAGAGGCCAAGCGTGGTGGCTTAAACTGTAATCCCACCATTTTGGTAGGCCGAGACGAAGGTACTGCCTGAGACTAGGGGTTCGAGACCAGCCTGGGCAAATTGGCAAGACCTCGTCTCTAAAATAAAAAAAATAATTAAAAATAAATAAAAGGTTGAGCGTGGTGGCTGAAGTCTGCAATCCCAGCACTTTGGGAGGCCGAAGCAAGAAGATTGAACCCCTGAGCGCAGAGGTTCAAGACCAGCCCGGGCAACTTGGTGAGATCTTGTCTCTACAATACATTGAAAAAATTAGCAAGGCGCAGTAGCATGCAATTGTAGTTCTGGTCACTTGGAAGGTTGACATGGAAGGATTGCTGAAGCCCAGCAGGTCGATGCTGGAGTAGCCCTGAGTGTGCCACTGCACTCTAGCCTGGGCGAAAGAGTGAGACTCCAACTCCAAAAATAAATAATAAGTAATAAATAAAAATTAGCCGGATGTGGTAGATCATGCCTGTGGTTCCAGCTACTTGGAAGGCTGAAGTGGAAGGATCTTCTGAGCCCAGCAGGTTGAAGCTGCAGTGGCCATGAGTGCACTCCAGCCTGGGCGACAGAGTGAGACTCTGAATCAAAAAAAAAGAAGTACAAAATTGTAGAAAAGGCAGAAAAAGTTGTAAAATTTAAAAAATATTTCAACACAACTGAAATTTACCAGCTGCAGACTTTTGCTGAAATAAGTATAACATGTACCTCAGAAGTGAACCCAAATGCAAGGAGTAGGATGCATAAACAACAAAATTAAAGCTCATGAGAAATAACTGCAAACTTACTCTATTTTAAATGTCAAAATACCTTCAGAAGTGAGTCAAAAATCTGTAAGAGCTCACAAGAAAAATCTACGGTCTAAGGAATGTTTTCTGTCATCAAAATATCCTCAGACATTGTCTCGTATAACTAACACTCAAGATATACTAAGTTAACAAATGTTATCTGTCAGCAGGAACATCAGAGCTCTTTAGTACAGATGCTTTCACTTCTTTTTTTTTTTTTTTTTTGAGTCGGAGTCTCTGTCGCCCAGTCTGCAGTGCAGTGGCACATTCACGACCACTGGAGCCCTGACCTGCTGGGCTCAGGCGATCCTTCTGCCTTGGCCTTACAAGTAGCTAGAAGTACAGACATGCGTCACCACTCCTGGCTAATTTTTTTAATTTTTAAAGAGTGGAGGTCTCGCCAACTTGTCTAGGCTGGTCGTCAACCCGTGGACTCAGGCTGAACTCAGTAAGTCAAGGTTACGATGGCAATGAGCATGCCACTGCACTTCAGCCTGGGTGGCGGAGTGCGACGCCAACTCAAAAAAAATAATAGGCCGGGCTCGGTGGCTCAGCCTGTAATTCCAGCACTTTGGGAGGCCGAAGCAAGTGGATTGCCTGAGCCCGTGGGTTCGAGACCCACCCGGGCAACTTGACGAGACCTTGTCTCTACAATAAATCAAAAACTAGCCCGGTGTGGTAGTGCGCGCATGTAGATCCGGCTACTTGGAAGGCTGAGGCAGAAGGATCGCCAGAGCCCAGCAGGTCGAGGATGCAGTGGCTGGGAGCGGCCACTGCACTCCAGTCTAGGCGACAGAGTGAGACTCCAACTCAAATAATAATAATAATAATAATAATTCCTCTCGGTGGTTCAGTCTGTAATCCCAACACTTTGGGAGGCCGAGGCGAGTGGATTGCCTGAGTTCATGGGTTTGAGACCTGCCTGGGCAACTTGGCAAGACCTCATCTCTACAATAAATAAAATATTAATCAGGTGTGGTAGCGTGCACCTGTAGTTCCAGCCACTTGGAAGGCTGAGGCGGAAGGATCGCCGGAGCCCAGCAGGTCGAGGCTGCGGTGGCCGGGAGCGGCCACTGCACTCCAGTCTGGGTGACAGAGTGAGACTCCAACTCAAAAGTAATAATAATAGGCCGGGCTCGGTGGCTCAGCCTGTAATTCCAGCACTTTGGGAGGCCGAAGCAAGTGGATTGCCTGAGCCCGTGGGTTCGAGACCCACCCGGGCAACTTGACGAGACCTTGTCTCTACAATAAATCAAAAACTAGCCCGGTGTGGTAGTGCGCGCATGTAGATCCGGCTACTTGGAAGGCTGAGGCAGAAGGATCGCCAGAGCCCAGCAGGTCGAGGATGCAGTGGCTGGGAGCGGCCACTGCACTCCAGTCTAGGCGACAGAGTGAGACTCCAACTCAAATAATAATAATAATAATAATAATTCCTCTCGGTGGTTCAGTCTGTAATCCCAACACTTTGGGAGGCCGAGGCGAGTGGATTGCCTGAGTTCATGGGTTTGAGACCTGCCTGGGCAACTTGGCAAGACCTCATCTCTACAATAAATAAAATATTAATCAGGTGTGGTAGCGTGCACCTGTAGTTCCAGCCACTTGGAAGGCTGAGGCGGAAGGATCGCCGGAGCCCAGCAGGTCGAGGCTGCGGTGGCCGGGAGCGGCCACTGCACTCCAGTCTGGGTGACAGAGTGAGACTCCAACTCAAAAGTAATAATAATAGGCCGGGCTCGGTGGCTCAGCCTGTAATTCCAGCACTTTGGGAGGCCGAAGCAAGTGGATTGCCTGAGCCCGTGGGTTCGAGACCCACCCGGGCAACTTGACGAGACCTTGTCTCTACAATAAATCAAAAACTAGCCCGGTGTGGTAGTGCGCGCATGTAGATCCGGCTACTTGGAAGGCTGAGGCAGAAGGATCGCCAGAGCCCAGCAGGTCGAGGATGCAGTGGCTGGGAGCGGCCACTGCACTCCAGTCTAGGCGACAGAGTGAGACTCCAACTCAAATAATAATAATAATAATAATAATAATAATTCCTACTACTTGCTGAGCTAGAGAGATGGTTTTGTTTTGATTTTTAGAGACAGTTCTTGCTCTGAAACCCTGGCTGGAATGTAATGGTACAATCATGGCTCACTGCAACCCCAACTTCCAGGGCTCAAGTGATCTACCTCACCCTCCCAGGTAGCTGAAACCACAGAAATGTACCACCACACCTGGCTAATCTTTTGAGATGGGGTCTTGCTATGTCGTCCAAGCTGGCTGCGAACTCCTAGGTGCAAGCAATCCTCCTGCCTCAGCCTCCAACATCTGCCTATTTTAACATATGTGGTTTCAAAACAATTACTGTCTCTCTTTTTTTGAGTCAGAGTCTCATTCTGTCACCCAGGCTGAAGTGCAGTGGCATGCTCACGGCCACCACAACCTCCTCCTGCTGGGCTCAGATGATCCTTCCAAGTAGCTGGAACCACAGACGTACACCACCAAGCCTGGCTAATTTTTGATTTATCGTAGAGATGATATCTCATCAAGTTGTCCAGATTGGTCTCAAACCCACAGGTTCAGGCAATCCTCTCAACTCCATCTCCCAAAGTGCTCGGATTATAGGTATGACCAACCACACGCAGCCTACAATTACTGTCTTGACCAAAACAGTGGAATAAACATTTCTTGAATAATAGCTTGCTAAATAAAATACACAGAAAAAAACTCTATACCTTATCTAAATGAAAATGAGAATTTACCAAAAGAATTTATACACTAGTGACGAAATTTTTACCTTCAAAAAAACACCTTCGCCGAGCTCAGTGGCTCAAGCCTACAACCCCAGCACTGTTTGAGGCTGAGGTAAGAGGCCTGCCTGAGCCCACGGATTCGAGACCAGCCTGGGAAATCTGGCAAGACCTCATCTCTACAATAAATAAAAAAATTAGTTACACATGGTAGTGTGCGCCTGTAGTTCCAGCTACTTGTAGGCTGAGGCGAAAGGATGACCTGAGCCTAGCATGTCAAGGATACAGTGGCCGTGAACATGCCACTGCACTCTAGTCTGAACAACAGAAGTGAGACACCGTCTCAAAAAAAAAAAAAAGAAATATAAAAAAAAAATTTAAATATAGGTCAGGCTCGGTGGCTTAGTCTGTAATCCCAATACTTTGGGAGGCCTACGCAAGTGAACTGCCTGAGCCCACGGGTTCGAGACCAGCCGGGCAATTTGACGAGACCTCGTCTCTACAATAAATTAAAAAAAAAAAAAACAGCCGAGTATGGTGGAACATGCCTGTAGTTCCAGTTACTTGGAAGGCTAAGTCAGAAGGATCACCTGACCCCAGCAGGTCGAGGCTGTGGTGGCCATGAGCGTGCCACTGCACTCCAGCCTGGGTGACAGGGTATGACTCCAACTCAAAAAAACAAAAAATTAAAAAGTAAAAATGTCTAGTAGAGAGAACAATACAGAGAAGGCCAACATTAGATAACATAAAGTCCAGGAAGGAAGCTACTGCAGAAACCTAGGCAGGCATTGGTGATGCCTCCATATCTGGGGACAGCCAAAAGACTAGAGATAAACATTTACTGAAATGCCAAATTTTTAAAAAGCAGAAAGCAATCAGATGCTTATCTTAAGAAAATATTGCCTGAGCCCGCAGGTTCAAGACTACCTGGGCAACATAATGAGACCTCGTCTCTACAAAAAAATTAAAAAATTAGCCGGGTGTGGTGGTGCGCGCCTATAGTTCCAGCTACTCGGAAGGCTGAGGTGGAAGGATCGCCTGAGCCCAGCAGGTCGAGGCTGTGGTGGCCAGGAGCGTGCCACTGTACTCCAACCTGGGTAATAGAGTGAGATTCCAACTCAAAAAAAAGAAAGAGCCGGGCTCGGTGGCTCACCTGTAATCCCGCGCCTTTGGGAGGCTGAGGTGAGTGGAT
>NW_007259896.1:314936-331349 GCF_000164805.1 Carlito syrichta
GAGAGAGAAAGAGAGAGAGAAAGAGAGAGAGAAAGAGAGAGAGAAAGAGAGAGAGAGAGAAAGAGAGAAAGAAAGAGAGAGAGAAAGAGAGAGAGAGAAAGAAAGAGAGAAAGAGAGAGAGAGAAAGAAAGAGAGAGAGAGAAAGAGAGAAAGAAAGAGAGAAAGAGAGAGAAAGAGAAAAAGAAAGAAAGAGAGAGAGAGAGAGAAAGAAAGAAAGAAAGAAAGAAAGAAAGAAAGAAAGAAAGAAAGAAAGAAAGAAAATATTATGGGAGTAGAAAAGATGAGGGATAGATAGGAAAGACCAGGAAAAATTATTTGGAAAATTAAGAGCAGACATGGACCGGGCTCGGTGGCTCAGCCTGTAATCCCACGCTTTGGGAGGCTGAGGTGAGTGGACTGCCTGAGCCCGTGGGTTCCACACCTGCCTGGGCAACTTGGCGAGATCTCATTTCTACAATAAATCAAAATGAGCCAGGCGTGGTGGCGCATGCCTGTAGTTCCAGCTACTCGGAAGGCTGAAGCGGAAGGATCGCGGGAGCCCAGCAGGTCGAGGCTGGGGTGGCCGGGAGCGGCCACTGCACTCCAGTCTGGGCGACGGAGTGAGACTTCAACCCAAAAAATAAAAAAAATTTAAAAATAAATAAAATAAAATAAATAAAGAACAGACATGAAGGCAGGAAGATAAAAATGCTAATGATAGGTATAAAAATGAAGACAGGAAGGAAAAAAATGGTGAGACCATTTTCTGAAGTGGGGGATCCAAAAAAAATCAGAATTACCTTTAATAGGGCGGGTCCCTTAGGTAAAGGCTTCCCCCACTAGGTAAGTGTACTAGGACATCCGGGTACCAGCTAGCATTGTTGTGAGAGGCTGCGTTTGGTCTCCGTGAATGCATTGCCCATTTCATGAAGGGTGATTTACACAAATCACCTGCCCACACCATGCTGAGTGTTCAGCAGTTTTTGCCCCAAAACGGCTTGACCACTGTGCCCTACCCTTCCTATTCAAGCAATACTGCCAATCTCTGAACAGTGGAAGACTTCAGCAAGAATGGATGCCGCTAGGATGGCGCTGCTCCCTTTGATGCAACACGAGAGCATCCATCTCCCTCCCCCCAGGTGACTTCTTCAGTATGTTAGAGCCATGAGGTGTGGTTTTCGTCTCATAACCAAGTGAGAGTGAAGGCACTGGCCACATAATAAACATACTGCATTCTAAATAAAAAATGCTTGTCTTGGGCAACTGTTCTCTTGTAACTACTTTACAGTTTCTAAAAACGGTTATTGTCCAAAACTGGAAAAGTCTAGGTCTTCTCAGATAAGCATGTGAATAAATGGAGGGAGGTAAATAAAAACTAAAAGTTAAAAAAGATGATATCAGGCTGGCCCAGTAGCTCACGCCTATAATCCTAGCACTTTGGGATTCAAAGGCAAGAGGATTGCCTAAGCCTGCAAGTTTGAGACCAGCCTGAGTAACATGGCGAGACCTTGTCTCTACAATAAATCAAAATAGCATGCGCCTGTAGTTCCAGCATCTTAGAAGGATCGCCTGAGCCCAGCAGGTCAAAGCGGCGGTAGCTGTGAGCATGCCACTGCACTTCAGCCTTAAGCGGCGGTAGCTGTGAGCATGCCACTACACTTCAGCCTTGGCGACACAGTGAGACTCTAACTCAAAAAAAGAAAGAAAGAAAGAAAGTTTGAAGGGGTAGTCTATAGGAAAATGAACTGTCAAAAAGAATACACTGCCTTGATATGGGCTGTATTTAGGCCCCATACATGTGGTTTGACAAAGATATATATCATCACCAATGGACCTGCAGAACACTGTGCTGAAGGGTTACAGGACAAATCAGTATTAATTAATTCCTAGCCGGGCTCGGTGGCTCAGCCTGTAATCCCATGCCTTTGGGAGGCTGAGGTGAGTGGATTGCCTGAGCCCGCGGATTCGAGACCAGCCTGGGCAACTTGGCGAGACCTCATCACTACAATAAATCAAACATTAGCCGGGCGTGGTAGCGCGCGCTTGTAGTTCCAGCTACTTGGAAGGTTGAGGCAGAAGAATCGCCGGAGCCCAGGTCGAGGCTGCGGTGGCCAGGAGTGGTCACTGTGCTCCAGTCTGGGCAACAGAGTGAGACTCCCAACTCAAAAAAAAAAAATTTAATTTCTTATTAATCCGTTTCAGTGCAATCATCTCTACTTTTTCTCTGGCTTCTAGCTATCTTGGTATATGCTCAAAGGTTGGCCAAAACACTTGACTATCCAGGTGGCAGGAAGGACTGTCTCATCTCAGTGGCTCTGCCAGATACAGATATGGAGGGCCTTGGCCTCCCCATGTGGCGTGGCAGGTGGTAACTTCCCAGCCCAACGAGACTCATGTGCACAACACAGCTACAAGATGTCCACTCTTGTTCTTGCCAATTACCGAGAATTTACTCTTCCTGCAACCCCATATTCATCTGCACACACAAATCTTTTTCATTTCTACCAAATTATCCATCTGTACTCGTTTGACACGTACTAATAATCTTAAATAGCCAGCATTTGTCTCAACTTTTTTTCCCCAATGTTTTGCATGTGGCTTTATACTATGTCTTTCTATCAAAAATTACTCACCACATTTCTCTTTCTGCCAACAGAATCATTTATTTGCTACCAGCAAAATTTAACATCCTTGAATTACCTCCAACAATACTACTTGAGTAGGTAAAACTAACTTTACTAAGTTTTTTTTTTCTTTTTTGAGTTGGATTCTCACTCTGTCGCCCAGGCTGGAGTACAGTGGCATGCTCATGGCCACCACAGACTCAACCTGCTGGCCTCAGGCAACCCTTCCACTCCAGCCTTCCAAGTAACTGGAACTATAGAGGCATGCGCCACCATGCCCAGCTGATTTTTTGATTTATTGTAGAGTTGAGGTTTCGCCAACTTGCCCAGGATGGTTTCGAACTTGTGGGCTCACACAATCCTCTCACCTTGGCCTTCCATAATGCTGGGATTATAGGCGCGAGCCACTGCACCCAGCCAGTAATTTTTTTTTCAAAGGGAGACAGACTTTTGTATTTAAAATGGTGAGTGCCAACTGTCTCTGAACTCCTAAATAGCAATTAAACAGTATTACAAATCCATGGTATATACAAATGAACCTCAAGAGGGAAAAAAAAATCATACCACATCTATATGAAAACTCATTTTTACCTTGCCTCATTAGCATTAACTGGTGCTCATGTCTAGCTGCTTCCATTTCCGCCTCCAGTTTTTCTTTGGCTTCTCTGATGTTTCTATCCACCTGCTCACGCTGCTGTTTTTCCATTTCATCAAGAGCCTTCCATCGAGATGCATATTCAAATTCAAATGTCCCAGGCTGAGCAAAACGTGGTGGCTGTTCTCTTTCCCTATATTTACATTAAAAACATACAGAAATGTATGTATGCTTATAAGGTAAAACACCAACAGCAAATGAGAATAACTACAACTATTATTTCTTAAGCACATGCAATGTTCAAAGTACTATGCCAGGCAGGTACTCCACATGAATCACCTCATGGCAATATTGTGGTATAGGTTTAAGAGACAGGTTTGTTTGGTTTTTTTTTTGAGTTGAAGTTTCACTTTGTCACCCAGACTGGAGTGCAGTGGCACGCTCCCGGCCACCGCAGCCTCGACCTGCTGGGCTCTGGCGATCCTTCTGTCCCAGCCTTCCAAGTAGCTGGAACTACAGGCGCGCGCTACCACGCCCGGCTAATTTTTGATTTATTGTAGAGATGAGGTCTTACCAAGTTGCCCAGGCAGGTCTCCAATCTGCGGGCTCAGGCAATCCACTCACCTCAGCCTCCCGAAGTGCTGGGATTACAGGCTGAGCCACCGAGTCCGGCTAGGAGACAGGTTTAACTACCCAAGAATGCCCAACTAGTAAGTTACAGACCCAGGTTTCAAAAGTACACAATCATATGCTACAATCTGCACTCCCTATTTATTAGCTAAATTTTATTGAGTGTTATGTACCACATTAATGATTAGGCCAAAAAATAATGCCCTAACTTGCCACAACTACAGTTAATTATTTAATTCCCCTTTCCCTTAGTAAACAGTAAATTCTATAAGGACATCAAATATGTCTGTTAACTACTATAGTACTTAACCCAGTATCTGGCACACTGTATTATATACATGCAATATTTATTTCTTGAATAAATGATGAGCAAATAATGACCAAATAAAAACTATAAAGATTTATAAATGTACCTGAAATTTAATTTTTTTTTACTTCTAAGTCTTTTTTTTTTTTTGAGTTAGGGTCTCACTCTCTGTGGAATGCAGTGGCAAAGTTACAGCTCACCAAGCCTCAACCTCCTAGGCTTAGGTAATCCTTTTCACTATGATGCCTACGCTAGTCTCAAACTCCTGGACTCAATCCCAGCCTCCCAAAGCGCAGGAATTACAGATGTGAGTCATGATGTCCGATCTTTTAAGAAATCTTTAGAGAAATTTCCAATTATTCTTTACTATAATAGCTCCTATTAAAAGTTCTAACAGAAACACAATTACGACTCTACCAATACAACTATAGATATTTAACTGCAACTGTAAATTTTAGCTTTTTTTTTTTTTTTTATTTGGAGTCTCACTCTGTCGCGCAGGCTGGAGGGCAGTGGCACGCTCCTGGCCACCGCAGCCTCGACCTGCTGGGCTCCGACGATCCTTCCGCCTCAGCCTTCTGAGTAGCTGGTACTATAGGCACGCGCTACCACACGTAGCTAATTTTTTGATTTATTGTAGAGAAGAGGTCTCGCCAAGTTGCCCAGGCAGGTCTCGAACCTGTGGGCTCAGGCAATCCACTCACCTCAGTCTCCCAAAGGCACGGGATTACAGGCTGAGCCACGAGCCCGGCTAAATTTTAGCTTTTATTTTAGGATGGGGAGGTAAGCGTAAATGGGTGGAATAAATGTGAGAGAAAAAAAGGAGGTTATCACACAGGAAAAAATGTGGTTGCAAGAAACAGCTTCAAAGATCTTCAAATACTTGTGAGGAAAACTGAAGTTAGCCATGATCCTAGATATTCTATGACTGAAAAACAAATTTGGATTTGTTTTCTTTTTAAAGGACTAACCTGGCCAGGCATGGTGGCTCAAGCCTGTAACCCCAGCACTTTGGGAGGCCAAGGCGAGAAGACTGCCTGAGCCCAGAGATTTGAGATCAGCCTGGACATCTTGGCAAGACCTCGGCTCTACAATACATCAAAAAATAAGCCAGGTATGGTATTGCGCGCCTATAGTTCCAGCTACTTGGAAGGCTGAGGTGAAAGGATCGCCTGAGCCAGCAGGTCAAGGCAGCAGTGGCCGTGAGCATGCCACTGCACTCCAGCCTGGGCAACAGAGTGAGACTACAACTATGATCCCAGCACTTTGGGAGGCTGAGGCAAGAGGATTGCCTGAGCCCGGGGATGCGAGACCAGCATGGGCAACTTGGTGAGACCTTGTCTCAACAATAAATCCCAAAACCTAGCCGGGTATGGTGGCGCATCTGTAGTTCCAGCTACGTGGAAGGCTAAGGCAGAAGGACTGCCTGATCCCAGCAGGTCAAGGCCGCGGTGGCCGTGAGCGTGCCACAGCACTCCAGCCTGAGTGACAAGAGTGAGACTCCAACTCCAAAAAAAGCACTGACCAAACTGACCAAGGAAGTATAAAAGAGTAGGAAGATCTACCAACCACCGATTTTTTAAAAGAACTGCTTATTGGTCACACGTTCCTAAATCAGAGATTGGCTATAATATGAACTTCAAAAAAAACTTCATTTTCTCCCAAAGTAAGCACCCTATAAGACTTTATTTCTGAAGTTGGAACTGACTCTGATGCTTGGCTCTGATGCTGTGAGCATCTCTTTCTGAGCATAGCTCTTCACTAGTAAAAGCGGGAATATAACTAGCTCTTAAAAGGTTTGCTGGGCACTTTGGGTGGCCGAGGCTAGAGGACTGCCTGAGTCTGCGGGTTCGAGACCAGTCTGGGCAAGTTGGTGAGACCTCGTCTCTACAATAAATCACAAAAACTAGCCGGTTGTGGTGGCGTGCATTTGTAGCTCCAGTTACTTGGAGGGCTGAGGCAGAAGGATCACCTAAGCCCAGCAGGTCGAGGCTGTGGTGGCACTCCAGCCTGGGCAACAAGAGTGAGACTCCAAAAAAAAAAAAAAGTTTACAGCTTTATAAATTCCACTTCCTGAAACAACCTTGTAATAACTCTAGTTCTCTAATTCCCAAATCCAAAACTGTGCGCTACTTCATATTTGTAATCTGTAACAAGAAAAAAGTGAACAAGAAATCATAGTAAGTGTTTGAAAAATAGCAGAAGAAAAATTAAAATGGTTATGAATTATAATCAATTACTCCGATAGCCTTTTGTGAAAGATTCCCTTACCTGCTTACAGGACAGTCTCTGCTGTCCCCTAAGCCCAGTGAACAACTCCTTGAGTCTTTTCTGATTCCTCCTAATTCCTTCTGATCCCAACATCTACACACTGGGTGGTCCAGAGTTCAGGGTTTTAGTCCTCTGACCTTTTCTATTACATTTTATTAACTCCAGCCAGGCCGGTTACACTAAAGCCCAGTTGTAAATCCAACTACCCATGTGACTATGTTGCCAGCACTTCAAACAGTGCCTAGTACCAAGGTATTCCAAAGTTTTAAATAATAGACTGGTTTGAAAAAACAGTGTATTCATACAAGTGATGTAAGTAAATACGAGCATATTATAAAAAGTGAAAAAGGCAACTGGTAAACAATTCTGCATTTTGAAAAACGGCTATTTTTATTTTTTACTTCTATGAAGAGTTCTTCCCCATGCCAGGCTATTTAACCAGGAATTCTCCACTGCACCTCTACTCCCATCAGGAATCCTTCTAAATCACAGTATGCTAAAACCTTAAGACGTATTTGTACATTACAGAGATGTCATCATTTCTCTGGCATGAGCATTACTGACAGTCTCTTTCTACCTACTCATCCCGGTCCCAGTTATAAAAGCAGGCTTCTCTAAGAAAAATTAGTGTTGTACCTACCCTCCCCAAAAAATAAATAAATGAAACTAAGGCCAAGCAAAGTGGCTCACGTCTATAATCCCAGCACTTTGGGAGGCTGAGGCAGGAGGGTTGCTTGAGCTCAGGAGTTAGAGAGAAGCCTGGGCAACATAGCAAGGCCTCATCTCCACCAAAAAAAAAAAAAAAAAAAAAGCAAAAAAATTAGCTGGGATAGCACGTACCTGCAGTCCCAGCCTCTCGGGAGGCTGAGACAGGAGGATCACCTGAGCCCAGGAGGTCGAATCTGAGGTGAGCTGTGATCATGACACTGCACTCCTGTCTGGGCAACAGAGTAAGATCATGGGACGAATGGATAGGCGGAAGGAAGGAGGCGGGAAAGGGAGGAAAGGAGGGGAGAAAACTAGCCTAGGCACAGTAATTCACCCCTGTAATCCCAGTACTTTGGGAGGTTGAGGTAAAATGATCACTTCAGCCCAAAAGTTCAAGACCAGCCTGGGTAACATCGTGAGACCATATCACTACATAAATAAAATAAATTAGCCAGGTGGGGTGGTGCATACCTATAGTCCCAGCTACTTGGGAGGTTGAGATGGAAGGATCACCTGCCTCTGGGAGGTCTAGGCTGCAGTACCACTTCACTCCAGCCTAGTTGATAGAGTGAGACCCCAACTCAAAAAAAGAAAGAAAGAAAACTAGTAGTCCATGTCAACCAAGCTGCTGTATCAACGAGATTATATGACTAAACAGAACACTTCATAATCCAACAATATACCTAAAAACAAAAGTGATTCAGCAAACACCCTTGACAGCACATAAATCTAAAAATACCAGTATCAGTAAAAACTTACAGACCAGGCATGGTGGCTCAAGTCTATAATCCCAGTACTTTGGGAGGCTGAGGTGAGCAAACTGCCTGAGCCCATGGGATCGAGAACACCTGGGCACCTTGGCAAGATCTCATCTCTACACTAAATCACAAAATTAGCCAGGAATGGTAGTGCACGTCTATAGTTCCAGCTACCTTGAAGTCTGGCGGAAGGACTGCCAGAGCCCAGCAGGTCGATGCTGAGGTAGCCATGAGTGTGCCACTGCACTCTAGCCTGGGTGAGTCCAACTCAAAAAACAACAACAACAACAACTTAACTTACTTGTGATACTGTTGGGTTTTCTGCATCAGCTTCTCTGGCAAACCATCTTCATCATCAAACTGCTCCATAGGCTCCACAATGACTGGACGAGGAGTCCTAGAGAGGGAGAAGAGCATTGGTAAGAATTGACATAGTGGTTAGAAACTGTTTAAAAGAATAAAGGTAAATATCTGGAAAATGTCTCACTTGAGAAAACTGTCTCAGAAGTGCCATGTGTACTCATAAACTTGTTGAGCCAGACATAACTGAATCAAAAAGCCAGAACGCAGTAAGAAACTACAGCAACAGTTATGAAGCAGCACAGCCACTAGTCAGCTTCACGAAGTAGGAGAAAGAACGTACACCTTGCCCATTTTCATATGTGTAGCCCTCACTGCCCCAGCCTCACCACCTCAGCCCATCCACTTCTACTCACCTCCCAACTTCCTGTGCCTGCCAGTGTTGTTCTGAATTCTTTTAAAATGCTAAGGCCAGGCTGGGTGCAGTGGCTCAGCCTGTAATCCCAGCACACTTTGGGAGGCCAAGGCAAGATGACTGCCTAAACCCGGGAGTTCGAGACCAGGCTAGGCAACTTGGTGAGAGCTCTCACCAAGTTGCCCGGGCTGGAATCAAACCCATGGGGCTCAGGCAATCCACTCTCCTCAGCCTCCCAAAGTGCTGGGATTACTGTCTCTTGGGGAGACCTCGTCTCTACAATAAATCAAAAATTAGCCGGGCGTGGTAGCACATGCCTGTAGTTCCAGCTACTCGTCTCTACAATAATAAAAATTAGCCGGGCATGGTAGCGCGTGCCTATAGATCCAGCTACTTGGAAGGCTGAGGTGGAATGATCGCGTGAGCCCAGCAGGTAGAGGCTGTGGTAGTCAAGAGAGTGGTGACAGAGTGAGACTCCAACTCAAAAAAAAAAAAAAACAATGTTAAGGCCAGGCCGGGCATGGTGACTCAGCCTGTAATCCCAGCTCTTTTGGAGGTCAAGACGAAAGGTTTACTTGAGTCCGGGGATTTGAGACCAACCTGGTCAACTTGGGGAGACCTCATTTCTACAATAAATCAAAAAAGAAGCTGGACATAACAACACACGCCCGCAGTTCCAGCTACTAAGGAGGAGGAAGTGGAAGGATCTCCTGAGTCCAGCAGGTAAACACTGTTGTGGCCATGAGCGTGCCACTGCATTCCAGTCTGGGTGACAGAGTGAGACTCCAACTCAAAAAAAAAAAAAAAAAAATCATCCAAGCAAAAGGGAAGGAGGGGAAGCAGAAAATATATAGGACATCCAGGGAATAAGCTGAGAGAAGAGGAAAGAGACAAGAGAAAATGATGACAAACATAACCAGAGGCCCTCCTTTATTCCTTTTTTTTTTTTATTTGGAGTCTCACTCTGTCACCCAGGCTAGGGGGTAGGGGCATGCTCACAGCCACTCCAGCATCAACCTGCTGGGCTCCGGCAATCCTTCCACCTCAGTCTTCCAAGTAGCTGGAACTACAGGCACATACTACCATGCCCAGGAAATTTTTGATTTATTGTAGAAACGAGCTCTCACCAAGTTGCCCGGGCCGGTCTCAAACCCATGGGGCTCAGGCAATCCACTCTCCTCGGCCTCCCAAAGTGCTGGGATTACTGTCTCTTGGGGAGACCTCGTCTCTACAATAAATCAAAAATTAGCCGGGCGTGGTAGCACATGCCTGTAGTTCCAGCTACTTGAAAGACTGAGGCGGAAGGATCGCTGGAGCCCCGCAGGTCAAGGCTGCGGTGGCCAGGAGTGTGCCACTACACTCCAGTCTGGGCGACAGAGTGAGACCCCAACTCAAAAATAAAAAATAAATAAAATAAAATGTCCTCTGCTACCAGGTCTTCACAAGGCGAGCAGTATGGCATTAAAACCTGTTTATAATGCCATTCGAACAGTGACGCTCTGGAAAGAAACAAGTAAACGTAAACTTCTGAGGTTTTAGCAGAAGAGTTAGAAAAAGGAAGGGAGTAAAACAGAACCGGAGTAAAACAGAACCCAAATTATAGGAAATGTTACAAAAACTTACTAAGCAGGTAGAGACATATTAGGAAAAGAGTTAAAACCAGGTAAGGACTGTCATGGGGTAGTGCAATGAGATCATCAAAACCTCGGATAAACTGAGTAGGAACCCGAAAGAGAAGGGACTTGGAATATGATACTTTTTGGGGGATATAAGTAGGGTGTCACTGTATTACACAGGCTGTACTCAGGCCTCAAGCAATCCCCCCACTTCGGTCTCCCAAAGTGCTAGATGTGATACTTTAGAGTATCCAGAGAAGCCTAGGACCCAAATGCAGAGATGTATTTTGTGGACCATTCACACACCGGAAGCCATGGCAGAGCAGTAACAGAAACAGAAGAGCAGCAAGTGAGCAGAGGCCAGCCAAGAACTCAGGCAATCCACTTGCCTCGTCCTCCCAAAGTGCTAGGATTACAGGCTGAGCCACCGAGCCTGGCGGTAACTTCAGTTTTAACATCACGGTTGAACACTTTGATTTGTTTCCTTACAGTCTTCTTTTCTATATAATACATACTTATATTTATAAAAGAACATCTTTGGTAAGTATCTATCTAGTAAGCAGAATTTATGTTGGCTTTTTTTTTTTTTTTTGAGTTGGAATCTCATTCGTCATCCAGGCTGGAGTGCAGTGGCACGCTCACGGCCACTAAGTCTCCACCTGCCGGACTTAGGTAATCTACCTTAGCCTTTCAAGTAGTTGGAACTACAGGCACGCACCGCCACGTCCAGCTAATTTTCTGACTCATTTTATAGATGCAGTCTCGCCAAATTGCCCAGGCTAGTCTCAAACCTGTGGACTCAGGCAACACTCTCACCTTGGCCTCCCAAGGGATTAGGATTATAGATGTGAGCCATTTCATCCAGCCTTTATGTTGCATTTTACAAATATTTGTTAATATCTAAAGATGAAAGTGAATGCTGGATGCCGTGGCTCCTATAATCCCAGCACTTTGGGAGGCTGAAGTGAGAGGATTGCCTAAGCCCACAGGTTCGAGGCCAGCCTGGGCAACTTGGCAAGACCTCATCTCTACAATAAATCAGTAAAAGTTAGTCGGTCGTGGTGGCACGTGTCTATAGTTCCAGCTACTTGAAAGGCAGAGGCAGAAGGATTTCCTGAGCCCAGAAGGTCGATGCTGTGGTGTCCGTTGAGCTTGCTACTGCACTCTAGCCTGGGTGATAGAGTGAGATTCCGACTCACCAAAAAAAAAAAAAAAAAGATGACTGTGATACAAACAAGTTGGATAAGAAAATAGATATTAAGCCGGGCTCGGTGACTCAGCCTGTCATCCTGCGCCTTGGGAGGCTGAGGTGAGTGGATTGCCTGAGCCTGCGCGTTCGAGACCCACCTGGGCAACTTGGTGAGACCTCATCTTTACAATAAATCAAAAAACTAGCCGGGCGTGGTAGCGTACGCCTGTAGTTCCAGCCACTTGGAAGGCTGAGGCGGAAGGATCGCCAGAGCCCAGCAGGTCGAGGCTGCGGTGGCCAGGAGCCGCCACTGCACTCCAGTCTGGGTGACAGAGTGAGACTCGAACTCAAAAAAAAAAAAGAAAATAGATATTAACATTTTGGCATATGTCCCAAGAACCCAAGTCTGTTGTAATTTTTTTTCTTAAGAGACAGGGTTGGCCGGGCATGGTGGTTCAAGGATGAGAGGATTGCCTGAGCCCGCGGGTTCGAGACCAGCCTGGGCAACATGTCTCTACAATAAATCAAAAACTTAGCTAGGCATGCTAGCATGAGTCTGATGTTCCAGCTACTCGGAAGGCTGAAGCAGAAGGATCACCAGAGCCCAGCAGGTCAACGCTGGGGTGGCCTTGAGTGTGCCACTGCTCTCCAGCCTGGGCGATGGAGAGACACTCCAACTCAAAAAAAAAGAGAGAGAGAGAGGCAGGGTCTCCCTATGTTGCTTTGGCTGATCTCAAACTCCCCAGCTCCAGCAATCCTCCTGCCTCAGCCTCCGGAGGAGCTTAGCTTACAAGCCACATTCAACTTGTTCTAATTTTTTTAAACGCTAAAAAATATAAAATAAAATAAAAACATTCTTTATTCTTTTGTAGACCTCCAAATTACAGGAATAAAATACTGCCGTTTACACATAACTAGGACTATCCAAAAAAGAAAGAAAGCTAAACCTGGGTCCAATTGATACTAATAGTGTAACAAAGGTTAAAGTTGCTTTCCTAGCAAGGAGTAATTTATACTTCCACCACAGCAGTTTCTCTAGACCAATATACAAACAGGAGAAAGATTACAATGCTTTTTTTTAATTTTTTTTTTTTTGAGTTGGAGTCTCATTCTATCACCCAGACTGGAGCGCAGGGGCCGCCCCCAGCCACCGCAGCCTCAACCTTATTGTAGAGATGAGGTCTCGCCAAGTTGCCCAGGTGGATCTCGAACCCGCGGGCTCAGGCAATCCACTCACCTCAGCCTCCCAAAGGCGCAGGATTACAGGCTGAGGCACCGAGCCCGGCCACAAGGTTGTTTTTAATTGAAGAAATTGTTTTTAAGTCTAACGTAACCTCATTTCATGGAAAGATGTGATAAAGCAAATAAAACGTTGGAAAAATAATCTCTTGCAAGTATAAAATAAAAAAAGTACAAACATTTTTTTTTTTTTTGAGTTGGAGTCTCACTCTGTCGCCCAGACTGGAGTGCAGTGGCCGCTCCCCGGCCACCGCAGCCTCGACCTGCTGTGCTCCGGCGATCCTTCCGCCTCAGCCTTCCGAGTAGCCCGAATTACAGGCACGCGCTACCATGCCCGGCTAATATTTTTGATTTATTGTAGAGATGAGGTCTCACCTGCCCAGGCAGGTCGCGAACCCACGGGCTCAGGCAATCCACTCACCTCAGCCTCCCAAAGGTGTGGGATTACAGGCAGTACAAAACATTATTAATGGAATAATCACCTGTGTTCAGAAAAGAGTCTAAAAATCTCATACTGCTGCCTCACCGCCCCCCCCCCCGTTAGTATCACACTCTCCCAACAGGGTCTCCAGAATGTTAGGTCAGGCCCAATGGGGGGTGTGGGGTGTCTGGTCTGTGATCTGATGCCTCAAGAAAGATGCAAAGAATTGCACTGAAGTTAGGTTAGAGAACACAGTTTATTTAGAAAGTAAATTAGAAAGAGAAAGAGTTGATTCACCTCCCCAAGGTAAGGGAGGGGGCCAAAGTTTAAGAAAACATGGTCTGGCCATAGTCAAAGGGCACATGGCCACATTACAGCTTAGTAAGGCAATATATAGTTTATTTAGAACATGAGAGAGAGAGAGAGAGGGAGGGAGAGAGAGAGAGAGAGAGAGGGAGAGAGGGAGAGAGGGAGAGAGGGAGAGAGGGAGGAAATATGAGGACAGACAGCTCAAATAACACATGACCACATCAGTCTAGTAAGGAAATGGAGGTGATGGTCTGGCAAAGGCAAAATGGCTGCTCATGGTTGAGTCCTTTTAACTATTTCCCTTGGATAGGGGGAGATCATTAAGGTAACTGGATGGAAGTCTGCTCCAAATCATCATGAAGGAGCAGGTAAGCTGATGTCAGGTGACGAACAGTAGGCAGATGGATGGGTTAAGTCACATTAGTCTTAGATCCTTAGACCCTTAGCATTTCATGCCCTCAGGTGGTAGGTTAGATGGGAGAAGACCAGGGAAGGGGTTTTCCTGCAAGAGACCTGTCAGACATTTGCAATCCACAAACTCCTTGACCAAAAAGTGGTCCATTATCATCTCTATGACTGTCCTTGTCTTACATCTGATGGAGATTTGCTGAGGGGGTGGGGTAGACTGCCAGCCTGGCCTGCAGTAGAATGTCTGAATGCTTCCTAAAATCTGCCTATTGGAAATTTATCTATGTCTAACCTGTGCTACATTCAAAGCGTGTCAGTCAAAGCACAAATGTCTATGCTGAGGCAAAAAGACCACACTAAACTAGGTTTATTCTAGGTTTCTGTAGGTACCTCCTTTCACCACCCTAACTAATAATATCTGTACCTAAAGTATTTGTATAAACAATAAATGTGGTTTATGGTGAACATAGAACGATTGGGATTATGCTTCCTTCTGAGAGTCTAAATTTTTGACAACTCCCAGATAAGGGGGAATTTCAAGTCGGGCATGTTGGCTCATACCTGTCATCCCAGCACTTTGGGAGGCAAATACAGAGGATTATCTGAGACCAGAGGTTCGAGACAGGCCTGGGCAACTTGGTGAGAACTCGTCTCTACGATAAATAAAAAAATTAGCCGGGCGTGGTGGTGTGCACCTGTGGCTCCAGTTACTTGGAAGGTTGTGGCAGAAGGATTACCTGAGCCCATCAGGTTCAGGCTGCAGTGATCATGAGCACATTCCATGCACTCCAGCCTGGGTGACAGTGAGACTCCGACTCAAAAAAAAGAATTTCAAGACTGACAACACCCCTTACACACATAGAAGCTCAAGACTCCTACACTCAAATGAACTTCCTTGCTACATAACATACCATGGGTTTGCTCGACTTGCCAGATGAATTAAAGGAGCTTCGGTATGACTAAAATAAAAAGGGACTCTTAGAAGCTTGTAACTAGTTTCAGACTATACCCCATCTTTTGCTATAATAAATCCTAGCTGGAGTGGGACTCTATGCTGAAGCCTGTGAGGCCTCACAGTGATTCAGGAAACCTAAAAGTGCTGGTAAAAATAAGTAAACAAACAAATAAACAAAGGTGCTAGTGATACTCTCCCATAGCACACTTGTGAGCACACTAACAAAACAGAACTTCTGCTGACACTTTCACTTCCAGTCTTATTATAACCAACTTATTAACATAATATCCGAACATAGCATACATCCAGTTTTGTATTCTTCTATTTTTTTTTTTTTTTTGGACCCAGGCTGGAATGCAGTGGCACACTCATGGCCACCACTGCCTCAACCTGCTGGGCTCAGGCGATCCTCCCACCTTAGACTTACAAAATGAAATTTATTAGGCTGGGCTCAGTGGCTCAGCCTGTAAACCCAGCACTTTGGGAGGCCAAGGCAAGTGGACTACCTGAGCCCAAGGGTTCGATGCCAGCCTGGGCAACTTGGTGAGACCTTGTCTCTACAATAAACAAAAAAATTAGCAGGGCGTGGTAGCGTGCGCCTGTAGTTCCAGCTACTTGGAAGGCTGAAGCGCAAGGATCACCAAAGTCCAGCAGGTCGAGGCTGCGGTGGCCAGGAACGGCCACTGCACTCCGGTCTGGGCGACAGAGTGAGACTCCAACTCAAAAAAGAAAGAAAACAATTTAAATTTTTAAGCTGATAAAAATGTGAATGGTAAATCTGGGCATCTTGGCAAGACCTGATCTCTACAATATATCAAAAAATTAGGCCGGGCTCAGTGGCCTAGCCTTATAATCCCAGCACTTTGGGAGGCCAAGGCCAGTGGATTGCCTGAGCCCAAAGGTTCAAGACCAGCCCAGGGAACTTGGTGAGACCTGGTCTCTACAATAAATCAAAAATTAGCCAGGTGTGGTAGTGCACACCTGTAGTTCCAACTACTTGGAAGGTTGAGGTGGAAGGATCGCCGGAGCCCAGCAGATCGATACTGGGGTGGCCATGAGTGTGCCACTGCACTCCAGCCTGGGCAATGGAGTGAGACTCCAACTCAAAAAAAAAAAAAAATTTAGCCAGGCGAGTGGGGCATGTCTGTAGCTCCAATTACTTGGAAAGCTGGGGAAGAAGGATCGCCTGAGCCCAGCAGGTGAGGCTGCAGTGGCCGTGAGCATGCCACTAAACTACAGACTGGGTGACAGTGAGACTCTCGTTCAAATAAATAAATAAAAACTTGAGTTATACAGCGTATGTGCATAGCAGAATGACCTGCCATGAACAAATGCAGAGTTGTAATTTGTTTAGCTTTATTTGTACTTTTGTTGAAATATAATTCACAGAAGGAGACTCCTCTTGACTACAAACTGAATGTTTGTGCTCCCTCAAAATTAATATACTGAAATCGAATCCCTAACATGATGGCATTTGGGTCCTTGAGAGATACACAGGTCATGAGGATGGAGTACTCATGAATGAAATTAGTGCCCTTAGAAACCAGAGACCTAGCCAGACTCGGTGGCTTAGCCTGTAATCCTTCGCTTGGGGAGGCTGAGGTGAGTGAATTGCCTGCGCCCGCGGGTTCGAGACCCACCTGGGCAACTTGGTGAGACCTCATCTCTACAATAAATCAAAAATTAGCC
>NW_007259896.1:331369-332250 GCF_000164805.1 Carlito syrichta
GATTCCAACTCAAAAAAAAAAAAAAAACCCAGAGACCTCACAATGAGATATCATCTCCCATCAATGGAGTGGCTATTACTACGAAGTCAAAAACAACAGCTGGCAAGCTTGTGGAAAAAAGGTAATAATGTTCACACACTGTTGGTGGGAACAGACCCTAGTTCAACTCCTGTGGAAAGCAGTCTGGAAAGCTCTCAAGAAACTAAAAATAGATTTACCATTCAACTCAGCAATCTCACCTCACCACTGGTTCTATACCAAAGAAGCAGATTGTTCTACCAAAAAACATCTGCATGTATATGGTTACTGGGTTAGTCACAACGGCAAAAACATGAAACCAACCTAGGTACCCATCAACTGTCGACCTGAGGAAAAAAATGTCCTATACATATACCAAGAAATACTACACAGCCATAAAAAAGAAATTAAGTCCTTTGTAGCAACATGGATGCAGTTGGAGGCCATCATTCTAACTGAGTATCACAGAAACCAAACTGAATTATGCGTTCTCACTTGTGAGTGAGAACTAAATACTGGGTACATACAGGAATAAGGACAGAACAACAGAAAATGGGACTCCTAAAGGGGGAAGGGAACGAGAAGAAAAAGGAAGATAAGAGATAAACAAGTTGGGCTCCGTGGCTCAGCCTGTAATCCCGCGCCTTTGGGAGGCTGAGGTGAGTGGATTGCCTGAGCCCGCGGGTTCGAGACCCGCCTGGGCAGCGAGACCTCATCTCTACAATAAATCAAAAAATCAGCCGGGCGTGGTAGCGCATGCCTGTAATTCCGGCTACTCGGAAGGTTGAGGCGGAAGGAATGCCGGAGCCCAGCAGGTTGAGGCTGCGGTGGCCGGGAGCGGCCACTGCACTCCAGTCTGGGCA
>NW_007259896.1:332374-339251 GCF_000164805.1 Carlito syrichta
AAAAAAAAAAAAAAAAAAAAAAAAAGAGATAACATGCCTGGCTCGGTGGCTCAGCCTGTAATTCCAGCACTTTGGGAGGCTGAGACGAGTGGATTGCCTGAGCCCACAGGTTCGAGACCAGCCCGAGCAACTTGGCAAGATCCTGTCTCCACAATAAAATAAAAAAATAGCCAGGCCTGATAGCATGTGTCTGTAGTTCCGGCTACTCAGAAGGCTGAGGTGGAAGGATCACTGGAGCCCAGCAAGTTGACACTGGGGTGACCGTGAGCGTGTGTGCCACTGCACTCCAGCCTGAGAAAAGGAATGAGATGCCAACTCAAAAAAAAAGAGAAAGAGATCAACAACCACTGGGTACTACACTCACCACCCTGGGTGACAGGCTCAATACAAGCCCAAATCTCACCAGCACACAGTATCTATGTAACAAACCCATGCATGTACCACTAAGAACTGAAAACTAAATAAATGAAAATAAAATGTTAAGATCCAGCTGGGCGCAGTGGCTCATCCCTATAATCCCAGCACTTTGCGAAGCGAGAGGATTGCCTGACCCCATGGATTCAAGACCAGCCTGGGCAACAAGGTTAGACCTTGTCTACACAATAAATCAAAAAATCAGCCAGGCATGGTGGCGCATGCCTGTGGTTTCAGCTACTTGGAAGGCTAAGGTGGAAAGAGCACCTGAGCCCAGCAGGTTGCGGCTGTGGTGGCCGTGAGCGTGTCATTGCACTCCAGCCTGAGCGATAGAATGAGACTCTAACTCAAAAAATATATATTTATAAATAAATAAATAGAGACAAGGTCTGACTACGTTGCCCAGGCTGGAGTGCAGAGACTATTCACAGGCAGAATCATATCGCAACAAATGCTTGAACTCCTGAAATCAAGCAATCCTCCTGCCTCAGCCTCCCATGTAGCTCGAACTAAAAGTTGGTGTCATTGCGCCCATCTCCCAAGGTGCTTTATAATGTATGTAATTTATACCTCTAATAAAGTTTATTACGATTTCTAAAGTACTACACAAAGTTTATAAGACTTTGCCTTGTATATAGATGCTCGGCAAGTTGAATGAAAATCATAATACAAAACACTGCTGAGATTCAATTACGAATCAATACACTGAAGCTGAAAGGAAGTATGACTCCTCCTAATAGACAAAAAGTCCTGATTTATATTCACTGAACAATCACTTAACACCTACTTACCATATGCCAACATAAACTGCAAAGAAAGGCCGAATTCCAACAGAAAGAAGCCTGTACATAACTGGATAGAAGGAAAAGATATTTAAAACTTACGTTGTTAGCAAGAATGCCCCATCACCACATCTTTCCAGAGCCTTTCGTGCAGGAGGTTTTGCTGCAAATTCTACAAAACCTTTTCCTGTAGCTCTCCCACGATCATCCACAACCACTACGGCTTTCTCGACGGGACCAAACTGGGAAAACGCTTGCTCTAGAAGCTCATTGGAAACAACCGGAGAAAGGTTCTTAACAGTTAGGGCAGCTCCATGTGTAGCAAAGCGAATTCGGAGAGGTCTGCTCTTCAAAATGGTGCCATCCAGTTCTGCTTTGGCAATTTCAGCAAGTGTTCTGGATTCCTTTTAAGAAGAAAACATTTTTTAAAGATTGTATTCACAGAAAAAGTTTAAAACAGTACTTTGCTGCTAGGGAGAATTGGGTAGCTTTAGGAAATGGCTGACAGGGTCACTTTGTTTTTAGTAACTTTTAACTTTGATATATTTTTTATTGACTATTCAAAGATTTTTTTTTTTTTTTTTTTGGAGTTAGAGTCTCACTCCATTGCCTAGGCTGGAGGGCAGTGAGTGGCACACTCACGGCCACTGTAGCCTCCACCTGCTGGGCTCAGGCGATCCTTCCACCTCAGCCTTTCAAGTAGCCGGAATTACAGTCATGCGCTACCACGCCTGACTGACTTTTTGATTTATTGTAGAGATGAGGTCTTGCTGCCCAGGCGGGTCTCGAACCCGCGGGCTGAGGCAATCCACTCACCTCAGCCTCCCAAAGGCGTGGGATTATAGGCTGAGCCACTGAGCCCGGCTCTACATTTTTTTTTTTCAGTTGGAGTCTCTCACTCTGTCGCCCAAGCTGGAATGCAGTGGCACACTCACCGCCACCACAGCCTTGACCTGCTGGGCTCAGGCAATCCTTCCACCTCAGCCTTCCAAGTAGCTGGACTTACAGGCAGGCGCCACCAAGCCCAGCTAAGTTTTTTATTTATTGTAGAGACGAGGTTTTCGCAAAGTTGCCCAGGCTGGTCTTGAGCCCATGGGCTCAGACAATCCTCTCACCCTGACCTCACAAAGTGCTGGGATTATAGGCATGAGCTACTGAGGTGGGCAAACACATACTAATTACTTTCTTTTTCAGAAGGTGGAGTCTCAATCTACCAACCAGGCTAGAGTGCAGACTTGACCTGGGTTCCCGGGCTCCTTCCATCTCAGTCTCCAGAGTAGCTGGGACTACAGGCACATACCATCATGCCCAGCTATCTTTTTAATTTTTTTTTTAATAAAAATAGGGTCTGGCTGGGCTCAGTGGCTCAGCCTGTAATCTCAGCACTTTGGGAGGCTGAGTGTATTACCTAAGCCTGCGGGTCTGAGACCCACCTGGGCAACATGGCGAGAACTGTCTCTACGATAAATCAAAAAAAAAAAAAAAAAAAAAAAATTAGCTGGACGTGGTAGTACGCGCCTGTAGTTCTGGCTACTTGGAAGGCTGAGGTGGATAGATCGCTGGAGCCCAGCAGGTCGAGGCTGCGGTGGCCGGGAACGTGACACTGCACTCCAGTCTGGGTGACAGAGAGACTCCAACTCAAAAAAAAAAAAAAAAAAGACACAGGGTCTGACTATGTTGTCCAGGCTGATTTCAAACTCCTAACCTCAAGCAATCCCCCCGCCTTGGCATTCCAAAGCACTGGAATTACAGGTGTGAGTCACCCAGCCTGGCCACTAATTACTTAAGAACAAGTGCCAGTTACTAGAAAAGATCTTTGAAAGAATAATTCTCTATACCTTCGATGTTTTTGATATTTATAACATAAGGAAACATCCCACCTCTTCATTACCAGACAAATCCCCTTTCCTTTTTATTTCCATTCCTCTTTTACATTATCTGTAAAAACTAATTTCTGGGCCGGGCTTGGTGGCTCAGTCTGTAATCCCAGCACTTTGGGAGGCTGAGGCGAGTGGATTGCCTGAGCCTGCGGGTTTGAGACCCGCCTGGGCAACTCGGCAAGACCTCATCTCTGCAATATATCAAAAAATTAGCTGGGTGTAGTAGCACGCACCTGTAGTTCCAGCTACTTGGAAGGCTGAGATGGAAGGATCGCCAGAACCCAGCAGGTTGAGGCTGGGGTGGCCGGGAGCGGCCACTGCACTCCAGTCTGGGCAACACAGTGAGACGCCAACTCAAAAAACAAACAAACAAACAAAAAAAAACTTGGTATAGAATACAGACATACAAGGCCGGGCACAGTGGCTCATGCCTATAATCCCAGCACTTTGGGAGGCCAAAGTGAGAGGACTGCCTGAGCCCATGGGTTCAAGACCAGCCTAGGCAACTTGGTGAGAATTCATCTCTACAATAAATCAAAAAATTAGCCGGTTGCGGTGGCGCATGCCTATAGTTCCAGTTACTTGAAAGGCTGAGATGGAAGGACTGCCTGAGCCCAGCAGGTAGAGGCTGCCTTGGCCATGAACATGCCACTGCACTCCAGCCTGGGCAACAGAGTGAGACTCCAACTCAAAAAAAAAAAGTTCAAGATACCTTAAAATTACTTACTGCCCTTATGCAAAAATCTATAGGACTATTTTACAAAAACAAATTAAGCTAACCCATACGGTTGGCATTCTTTATCCACAGTCAACCAACAGTGACAAAACCATTCAAGAAAAAAACAATTAAAAATAATATGGGTGGGGCACAGTGGCTCAAACTTGTAATCCCAGCACCTTGGGAAGCCAAGGTGAGAGGACTACCTGAGTCCAGGGGTTCAAGACCAGCCTGTACAACTTGGAGAGACCTCATCGCTAGAAAAAAAAAATAATAATAATATAGAGGGACCAGGTGCAGTGGCTCACTGAAATCCCAGCACTTTGGGAGGCGCCAAGGTAAGAGAATTGCTTGAGTCCAAGAACTGGAGACTAGTCTAGACAACATAGCAAGACCTCATCTCTACAAAACTTTTTAAATAAAAAAAAAAATTAACACAGAAACAAAAAGCAGAGTACCATATGTTGTCACTCATAAGCAGATCTTGAATAGTTACCAAAATACTGTAAGAAAGGAATTGGCAGTTGAGGGAAACTGTGGGGGAGGGGCCCATACCTCATCAACAAGGGCACCTGCATAATTAACATTTGTATACCTAACCCTGAATTGTACCCCACATCTTTAAAGTAAAAAAGTTAAAAAAAAATTAGCCAGGCACGGTGGCATGCATCTGTACGCCCAGCAATAGCATGGCTTGCACCTAAGAGGTCGAGGCTGGGCTGGGCCATGAGGGTGCCACTGCACTCCAGCCTGAGTGAGACCCGCCTCAAAAACAAACAAACAAGCAAAAATCTGAAATGAGACCAATGATTTCTTTACCTCATGCCTAAGAAAAGTAATAAGATATGGCCAGGCACGGTGGCTCATGCCTGTAATGCCAGCACTTTGGAAGGTGAAGGCAGAAGAAACATTTGAGGCCAGGAGTTAAGAGACCAGCGTGGGCACCAAAGCAAGATCCAATGTACCTTACTAAATTTTTAAAAATAACAAGATATAGCTTTCACCAAGTAGTTACTATAAGCCAGCCCTTATCCATTATAAATATACATATGTATGTTCTCTTTCATTATCCACACCAACAATCATATGAGGTAGGTTTTGTTTTATTATGCCCAATTAGTATATGGGGAAACAGGTCTATAAAGTTAAATAACTTGACTAAGATCACACTTCAAATGCTGATTTGATAAATTATTCAGTTCCACCAATACAGGAGCATCCCACCTTCCAGCGGATGTCTTCAGCTCTCTGCAGTGATAAAACTACAGGTTTGGCCAGGTTCGGTGGCTCAGTCTGTAATCCCAGCACTTTGGGAGGCCGAGGTGAGTGAACTGCCTGAGCCTGAGGGTTCAAGACCCGCCTGGGCAACTTGGTGAGACCTCATCTCTACAATAAACCAAAAAAATTAGCCGGGCGTGGTAGCGTACGCCTGTAGTTCCAGCTACTTGGAAGGCTGAGGCGGAAGGATCACCGGAGCCCAGCAGGTGGAGGCTGTGGTGGCCGGGAGTGTGCCACTGTGCTCCAGTCTGGGCGACAGAGTGAGACTCCAACTCAAAAAAACAAAAACAAAAAAAACTATAGGTACTTCACAGAAGAGATACAAGGCATCATGAGAAAATAGAGGACGACTCAAGGACAGTGACTGCTCAAACTAGGGTCCCGTGATGAAAACTGTTTACTAGCTGCTTAAAACTGCCCACTCCAAGGGTATCGAAGTTAACTCATTCACGACCACTGATGTGAAGTTACATCTTCCCAAACTCTGTTCCTGGTTGCTAATGAGAATTTACCTCATTATGAAAGACTGTCTTTATGAGTTAATAATCAGAATAAAAGAACAAAGTACAGAACGCTCGTCAGAGTGGTGTCTGAGGCAAATCCTGGATAGTCTGCAACTTTCAGCTGTATTGTAAAAAAAGGGACAATTTAGAAAAGATCATTTCACTTGTTCTTAAGGACATCTGAAGGCAACCAGCTTCAGATTTTTTTCACCCACTCTCAGTATTAGGAAAGTGAAAACTCTGCCAGTTGCGAACATACAAGGAAATTCCACTGGAGTGAACTAGAAATAGGCTTAAAGTCAACCAACAGAAAGTTGACTAATTTGCAGGACTGCCACGGTGGCTCATGCCTATAATCCCAGCACTTTGGGAGGCCAGAGGACTGCCTCAGTGCAGGGGTTCAAGACCAGCCTGGGCAACAAGGCGAGACCTCATCTTCTACAATAAATCAAAATGTAGCCAGGCATGGTAGTAACCGCCGAAGTCCAGAAGGTTCAGGCTGCAGTGGCCGTGAGCGTGCCACTATATTCCAGCCTGGGCAACATAGAGAGACTCCAACTCAAAAAAAAGAAAAAAGAGGCCAGGCGTGGTGGCACAAGCCTGTAATTCCAGCACTTTGGGAGGTCAAGGTAAGAGGATTGCCTGAGCCCAGGGGTTCGAGACCAGTATGGGCAACTTACTGAGACCTGATCTCTACAATAAACCAAACAATTAGCCGGGTGTGGTGGCTGGCGTATGCCTGTAGTTCCAGTTACATGGAAAGCTGAAGTGGAAAGATCTCCTGAGCCCAGCAGGTCGACGCTGGGGTGGCTGTGACCGTGCTACTGCAGTCCAGCCTGGGCGACAAGAGTGAGACTCCAACTCAAAACAAAAAAAAAAAGTATATGCTCTCGCTGTTCGAACCTTGTAAACACATAAAGGAGGCACCATTTTGGCCTGAGTTACCAGAAACTTTTGAAAGCCGAGACTAAGCAAGAGTAGCACGCACCCCTAACTCTCGCCTGATCGGTGCAAGTGACACGGGGGGAGTGCGCACACCCGCTCCGGGCCCGACCCCCAGGCCGCGGGGACCCCAGGACGTGGTGCGCCTCACGCTCCCGCCTCCCAAGCTGCGCGGGGTGTGAGCAGGTAAGCACTGGGCGGCCGAGGCCACGGGCTCGCGGCTCGCGCAAGGCTGACGACCCGGACGACCCAGCGGCCGCTGAAGCTTCCCTTCCCAAGTCGTGCCCAGCTCGTTCCCGACGCCGCCGTCGCGCCTCCAAAAAGCCCCACCCACGCCGCCGTCCGCCCCCCGCCCCAGGC
>NW_007259896.1:340069-342564 GCF_000164805.1 Carlito syrichta
GCAGGCCAGGGGCGGGGCCCCGCGCGCGCCGCGCTCGGAGGCGGCGGGCCCGACCGGGTTTCCCGCCGCGGGGAGCCTGGACGCGTCCGGAGGTGGGGCACCCGCCGGGGTCACGCCCTGGCCTCCGCGGCGCCGGGAGGACGCAGGCTGGTGTCGAGCGTGGGCTTCAGCGGCAGGACGTCGCCCGCCGCTTCCAGCCCCTTCTTTCTGCCTGTTTCTAGAGCAAGACTGTACTCCATCTTCTGAGTAAGCAACACGACGCAGCCGTGTCATCCCCAAACTTGGGAGGCTGAGGCGAGAGGACGGCCTGAACCCGCGGGTTCAAGACCAGCCTGAGCAGCTTGGTGAGACGTCTCTACAGTAAAGAAAAAAGAAAAAGAAAGGCCGGGCTCCGTGGCCCAGCCTGTCATCCCAGCACTTTGGGAGACCTAGGTGAGCGGATTGCCTGAGCCTGCGGGTTCCAGACCAGCCCAGGCAACTTGGCAAGACCTCTACAGTAATCCAAAAAAAGTAGCCGGGCATGGTAGCGCGCGCTTGCAGTTCTGGCTGCTTGAGAGGCTGAGGCACAAGGATCGCCTGAGCCCAACAGGTCTAAGCTGTAGTGGCCTTGAGTGTGCCCCTGCACTGCAGCCTGGGCGACTGAGTGAGATTTCAACGCAGGAAAATACATCCATACATACATATGGCTTACACCTATAATCCCAGCACTTTGGGACGCAGAGGGGAGAGGATTGCCTGAGCCCACGGTTCGAGACCTCATCTCTACAAAAATTAGCTGGGCATGGAGGTGCACACCTGTGCTTCTAGCAACTTAGAAGGCTGAGGCAGAAGGATCACCTGAGCCCAAGATGTCTAGGCTGCAGTGGCCGTGAGCGTGCAACTGCACTCCAGTCTAGGCAACAGAGTGAGACTCTGACTCAAAAAAAATCAAAATATAGCCGGGCTTGGTGGCTCAGCATGTAATCCCACGCCTTTGGGAGGCTGAGGTGAGTGGATTGCCTGAGCCCGCGGGTTCGAGACCCACCTGGGCGGCGAGACCTCATCTCTGCAATAAATCAAAAAAATCAGCCGGGCATGGTAGCGCATGCCTGTAATTCCAGCTATTTGGAAGGCTGAGGCAGAAGGATCGCCAGAGCCTAGCAGTTCGAGGCTGCGGTGGCCTGGAGCGGCCACTGCACTCCAGTGTGGGTGACAGAATGAGACTCCAACTCAAAAAAAAAAAAAACAAAATATAAATAAGTTTATGACCAAAAAAAATCAGGTGGGTCCTCAGCCCTAGTTATTTCTCTCTCCTACTTTCCTAAACTGTTTCACGTTATTTTTCCCTCTCCTCATATCAACTCTGCTTCACTCGTACCTGATGACATCACCTGTTACTTACATCACTGTGTACAAAGATGAAATCAGACTAAAACTGCCTGGTCCCATTAGTGCAGTCTGCCATCCTGTTCCAGTCCACAGCACGCCATTCTCACCAGGATTTTGCTTCTGCAGTTACCTAATTGCCTTCCCAAATGATCAGTTTCTCAATCTGTTCCTGGATTATTCCCATCTGCAAGACAAACTGCTGACATATCTTTTATCTTGGAAAAAAAGGGAAACTCCCTCCTTAAACCAAAGCTGTCCTTTGGTCCCTCTTTTTTTCTTTTTTTGTCAGAATCTCATTCTATCACCCAGGCTGGAGGGCAGCAGCATGCTCATGGCCACCGCAGCCTCAACCTGCTGGGCTCAGGCAAAACTTATGCCTCATCCTTCCAAGTAGCTGGAACCACAGGTGCGTGCCATCACACCAACTTTTTTGATTTATTGTAGAGATGAGGTCTTGCCAAGTTGCCCAGGCTGGTCTCAAACCCCTGGCCTCAGGCAATCCAAAGTGCTGGGATACAGGCGAGCCACCGGTAAGTCTGTTTTTTAACAGAAGCCAGGCAGTCTGGCTCTAAATCACTCAGCAGAGTTGTTATCCTACTGAGTTGATATGGAGATCTGAATGGTCAAATACACTTCTAAATTCAGTGGGTCCAAAAAGCTTGGTGTGGTACTGACATCAGGTGATGGATGGCAGGCAGATGGGTGGGTTAGTCATGTGACTGCTGCCATGGTGTTGGGGTTTGTCTGGGTCATCAAGGTCAGAAAGGGCTGGTTAGGTTAACTTGTGTCTTATGGGTAGAGGCAAATACTTGAAATAGAAAAGCAAATTACTACAAAACAAGCTAGGGAGGGGGCTGTAAGACAATTATCAATAACTACCTCTTAGAAACCTCCCTCTGAGCCAGGCTCAGTGACTCAGCCTGTAATCCCACGCTTTGGGAGGCTGAGATGAGTGGATTGCCTGAGCCCCGGGTTCGAGACCCGCCCGGGCAACTTAGTGAGACCTCATCTCTACAATAAATCAAAAAATTAGCCGGGCATGGTAGCGCGTGACTGTAGTTCCAGCCACTTGGAAGGCTGAGGTGGAAGGATCGCTGGAGCCCAGCTCCGGCTACGGTGGCCGGGAG
>NW_007259896.1:342584-345785 GCF_000164805.1 Carlito syrichta
GGCCTCAGGCAATCCAAAGTGCTGGGATACAGGCGAGCCACCGGTAAGTCTGTTTTTTAACAGAAGCCAGGCAGTCTTGCTCTAAATCACTCAGCACAGTTGTTATCCTACTGAGGTGATATGGAGATCTGAATGGTCAAATACACTTCTAAATTCAGTGGGTCCAAAAAGCTTGGTGTGGTACTGACATCAGGTGATGGATGGCAGGCAGATGGGTGGGTTTGTCATGTGACTGCTGCCCTGGTGTTGGGGTTTGTTTGGGTCATCAAGGTCAGAAAGGGCTGGTTAGGTTAACTTGTGTTTTATGGGTAGAGGCAAATACTTGAAATACGAAAGCAAAATTCTTCCAAACAACCTAGGGAGCGGGCTGTAAGACAAATCCCAATATAAGCATTTTTAAAACCTCTGTTTGACCCGGGGTCATGGATTCACCGGTATTCCCAGCACTTTGGGAGGCTGAAACAAGAGGATTGCTTGAGCCGGGGAATTTGAGACCATCCTGGGCAACTTGGTGAGACCTCATCTCTACAATAAATCACAAAAACTAGCCAGGCATGGTGGTGTGCGTCTGTAGTTCCAGCTACTCGGAAGGCTGAGGTGGATAATCACCTGAGCCCAGCAGGTCAAATCTGCGGTGGCCATGAGCATGGCACTGCACTCCAGCCTGGGCGGCAAGAGTGAGACTCCAACTCAAAAGATTAATAAATAAGATGGCTGCTCATTGGGTATACTGACCCCATGTTATGTTCTTTCAGTCAGATTTTTGCTTTTGGAAAGATTTTGACAAGATGTGCTCAAAAACTTGCCTGCTTAAAAACCACCAACATAAACTGCAAAATAATCTGCAAATATAAGCTAAATTCCCAAAAGAGTGAGGGAAGTTTACAGTGAACCTTTAAAACCCATGGAATGTCCTGAGTAATGGGAATGTCTTCTCTCTTTTTTTGAGTCAGAATCTCACTCTGTTGTCCAAGCTGGAGTGCAATAGCATGCTGCTCACAGCCACTGCAGCCTCGACCTCCTGGGCTCAGGCAATCCTTCCATCTCAGCCTTCTAAGTAGCTGGAACTACAGGCAGGCGCCACCACACCCAGCTAATTTTTTTGTTAATTTATTGTAGAAACGACGTCTCACCAAATTGCCCAGGCTGGTCTCGAACCCCTGAGCTCAGGCAGTCCTCTCACCTTGGCCTCCCAAAGTACTGGGATTACAGGCGTGAGCCACCACACCCAGCCTTGGGAATGTCTTTTCTTATTCTCAATGAGCCCCTTTAAAACCCTCTAGCCAGCCAGGCATGGTGGCTCACACCTGTAATCCAGCACTTTGGGAGGCTGAGGCAAGAAGATCAAGAAGATTGCCTGAGACCAGGGGTTCCAGACTAACCTGGGCAACTTGACAAGACCTTGTCTCTACCATAAATTTAAAAAATTAGCCAGGCATGGTGGCACACGCCTGGGGTTCCAGCTACTTGGAAAGCTAAGGAGGAAGGATTGCCTGAGCCCATCAGGTCAAGGCTGCGATAGCCATGAGCATGCCACTGCACTCTAGCCTGAGAGAGAGAGTGAGACTCTGACTCAAAAAAACAAAACATAACAAACAAACAAAAACCCGAGTCTGTGCTAACAGGTGACTTGGGGGTGGGGGTGGGGGGCAGGTAGCCCTGGTTTGAACTGTTTTCCAGAAAGACCAAGCGATTAGAGAGATTAGAGGGTTGGAACTTTCAGGTCCAGTCAGTGAGACAGGAACCCTCATCTGAGGAATTATGTGAGGAATGCAAGTCCCTTGGAAGGATCAGGCCCAGAGATATTAAAATGAGACAGCAGTCTCCTTGTCTTCCCTTTGAGCCATGTGTTCATCTCCCAAAACTGTTTGCTGTGGCCACAAGTAGCTACAAAGTAACCTACTAAGGCCACACCAGACACTACAACCCACACCTCATAACTTAACAGTGTGTAACCAATCACGCATCAGTGTTATTTTGGTAAACCCATGGGAATTCCTGATGAATAACTGGGTATCAGCCTGTGGCTTACCCCAAGTCCTGCTGATGGTCACCTGCAGGCAGAGGTAAACCAGGACAAGATGGACTGCAAAGAAGGGAGCATGATCCTAAAAGCTGGCAGATGGGGAGACAGCCAGGCCCGGGCCTCCAAAGAACCGTTTCAAAATGTCAGGCTGAGCAGAGGGGATGTTAGAGGAAAAGAATGGAATGAGGAGGCTCTGGGTGCAACACGGCAACTGATCTTGCTCCCATGTTTACCTTGAATGGTCCACTGGGAGAGCAGATTGATGCATGCCAGACTATAGACAGGTTGTAGATTGCTCACCTTCAAGTGACCTCTACAGCCGGGCTCGGTGACTCACACCTGTCATCCTAGCGCTTTGGGAGATGGAGGCGAGAGGATTACCTGAGCCCAGGTGTCCAAGACCGACCTGAGCAACTTGGCAAGGCCTCGTCTCTACAATAAATCAAAAAATCAGCTGGGTGCAGTGGCACACGCCTGTAGTTCCAGCTACTTAGAAGGCTGAGATGGAAAGATTTGTTGAGCCCAGCAAACTGAGGCTGCAGTGGCCATGAGCATGCCACTGCACTCCAGCCTAGGCAACAGAGTGACTCCAAGTCAAAAAACAAAAACAAAACTGTCCAGGCACGGTGGCTCATGCCTAAAATCCCAGCACTTTGGGAGGCCGAGGTGAGAAGATTGCCTGAGCCCATGGGTTCAAGACCAGCCTAGGCAACTTCGCCAGACCTCGTCTCTCCAATAAATCAAAAAATTAGCTGGGCATGGAAGCACACATCTGTTGTTCTGGAAACTTGGAAGGCTGAGGTGGAAGGATCGCCTGAGCCCAGTAGGTCGACGCTGGGGTGGCTGTGAGTGTGCCAGCCTAGGCAACGGAGTGAGAATCCAACTCAAAAAAAAAAAAAAACTCAAAATGGTCATTTCTCCTCTCTTCTCTGCACTCACTGTCTCTTTCTTCCTTCCCCTTCTCTTGGTCCTCACTGTTCCTTGCTCCCCCTTCTCTCTCATCAGTTTGCCCAGGCTGGTCTTGAACCTGTGAGCTCAGGCAATCCTCTCACCTCAGCCTCCCAGAGTGCTGGGATTATAGGTATGAGCCACCATGCCTGGCTATTTTTTTTTCATTGTAGAGATGAGGTCTCACCACTTTGTCCAGGATTATTTCTCCCTTAATTCAATTTTTT
>NW_007259896.1:345874-347454 GCF_000164805.1 Carlito syrichta
ACAACACCGTGTCCAGCTAGTTTTTTGATTTATTGTAGAGCCGAGGTCTCGCCATGTTGCCCAGGCTGGTCTTAATGCCCTGAATTCAGGTAATCCTCTCGCCTCCGACTCTCAAAGTGCTAGGATTACAGGCATGAGCCACCACACCAGGCCAGTTGTTTAATATTATCAAATCATTTTTTTGTATTGAGGTAATCATATTTTTTTTAATTTTACTTGGCTAACATGGTAAATTTTTTCAGTTGATTTTCAAACGTTAAACCAGTCTTTTATTCCTGAAATAACTCTGTTTGGTTATGCTGTATCATCCCTTTTATTTATCACTGGAATCACTGACATTTTGGTTAGGATTTTCATATGTTCATTTGAGACTGGCCCGTATTTTTTCTTTTTTTTTTTTCTATTTTGAGTAGGAGTCTCACTCTGTTACCCAGGCTGAAGTGCAGAGGCATGCTCATGGCAACTGCAGCCTCAACCTGCTGGGTTCAGGCGATCCTTCCACTTCAGCCTTCCAAGTAGCTGAAGCCACAGACATGCACCACCATGCGTGGCAAATTTTTTTTTAATTTATTGTCGAGATGAGGTCTTCCCAAGTTGCCCAGGCTGCTCTCAAACCCTGAATCCTCTCTTCTGCACTTCCCAAAGTGCTGAGATTACAGGCATGCCACTGCACCCAGCTTGTGATTTTTCTTTCTTATATTTGGTATCAGGATATTTCTGGTCTTATAAAATAAGAAGTGGTCCTTTCCTTCTATTCTCTGGGAGTGTGGAACATCAATATTCTTTCTCTCTTAAATACTTAGATGTCACCGGAGAAGCAAGCTGAGTCTGCTAGTTTTCTTCTTGAAAAGGCTTATACTTTCAATTTCTTTTTTGTTTGTTTGTTTTTTCTTTTTTTTTGAGTTGGAGTCTCACTCTGTCGCCCAGACTGGAGTGCAGTGGCCACTCCCGGCCACCGCAGCCTCGACCAGCTGGGCTCCAGCAATCCTTCCGCCTCAGCCTTCCAAGTAGCCGGAATTACAGGTGCGTGCCACCACGCCCGGCTGATTTTTTGATTTATTGTAGAGATGAGGTCTCACTGCCCAGGCGGGTCTCAAACCCGCGGGCTCAGGCATTCCACTCACCTCAGCCTCCCAAAGGCACGGGATTACAGGCTGAGCCACCGAGCCCGGCCTTTTCAGTAAATTTTTTCAATGAAGACCAGCATATATGCTTTTCAAGCGATATGTCCATCAAATCCCTCAAGTTTGTTGATCCAAATTATTCACAACATCTTATCAAGTTTTTTTGTTTTTGAGTTGGAGTTTCACTCTATTGCCCAGGCTGGAGTGCAGTGACATGTTCACGGGCACCCGAGCATCGACCTGCTGGGCTCCGGCAATCCTTCCACCTCAGCCTTAAGTAGCTGGAACTACAGGCATGCACTATCATGCCCAGCTAATTTTTTATTTATTGTGGAGATGAGGTCTTGCCAAGTTGGCCAGACTGTTCTTCTACCCATGGACTCAGGCAATCCCCTCACCTTGCCCTCCCAAAGTGCAGGGATTACAGGCTTGAGCCACCACGCCTGGCCTAATTTT